>NW_027266411.1:0-91545 GCF_046630445.1 Rutidosis leptorrhynchoides | reverse complement strand
ACATATATATTTATATGTATCAAAATCAATATGTTCATATGTCTTTGGTGCGTCCATATTTTTTTTTATGAGTATGCAGACTTATAAAATGCATGTATACCGGAATATGATTTTGCATATGATAGAATTAAAATGGCCAATAGGTTGCTTTTGCTTATATACATTGGAAGGATAGATAATCTTGTTCTAGGTTTTGGTGGTTTGAATGTACAACCCTTTACATAGTTCGATTAATGAATTGTGACATCCAGAATTTTCAGTATTGTTTTCTATTAAATTAATCGGGCATTTCATTGACGTGTCTATAGGGTTGTTCTCAGAGCTGATCACTCTCGAGATAACTGGACTAGCTGGGTAAGCCATTAAAGAATATTAAGGCAATAGACTTGAGAATTCGACCAGGAAGTGGCTTCTCGACCGTGTTCATCTTTAAAGGTCATTACTGCACAGTTAAAGATCGAATTGAGATCAGAGATAGGTTGGTTCGACTGAGATGTGTGGCCGATCGTGGGTGACTCCACTAAATTGGAAAATTCTCGTCGACCGGCACTAATTTGATTTTCGGTCGTTTTGGTACCCTGTGTTAGTAGTTGAGCCCTCGACGACAATTGAGAGTCGCCAATGTGTCGAGTGGGTTCATTGTGGCTCGAAGAAAATCGACCACGAGTCAATTGCCCTAAAAAGTTCTGAAAACTACCCGGTAGTCTAGGTCACACTAAAAGCACGCCGGAGTGAAATTAACCGTCGATTTGAGCCAGATTTCAGAAATCGAAAGTTCAGTGATGTCACAAGCTATTTTAGGAACGTCAACTCAGTCTCAGAAGATTTTTCGGAGGTCCCGAGATTTTTACGGAAATTGGATTCGGACGTCGTGGAAGTTTGGCCGAAGTTCGGATTGGCTAAATTAATGGGAAATTTGACTTTCGGGTTGAGCCCGTGTGTGTCGGAGATTTACAGAAAATTCTTGGGATTTTTCTACGTGGAAATTGATTCCCAATTTGGAAAATTGAGTGAGGAATTAAAGCTAAATTATGAAATTCGGATTTAAAGGAGGGCAGCAGTAATTTGGACTTTAAATTGATTTATTGGTGGATCCTTGAGTGAGGAAAAGTGCAGAGACGATCGATGAATGATCAATTGAAATTGTGAGAATCAATTGAGATGAAATCAAGAGGGGTTTATAACCAATTGAGGCCATCTCCCTCTCAATTTCGTAACCCCCTTTAGCCTAGCAAAATTGGACCACTTGGGAGGTTATATAGGACATTTGGATGACCTATTGAAGGCCAAGTATTATTGCATGGCTAAGAATGGCTTTTGGAAGATATTTTTGTAAAATATCAAGCCAAGTGGAGCCCTTAACTCTCACTTATCTCTACTTCCTTTCCCTCACACCCCCTTAACCGGATAGTCTCTCTCTCTCCCTCTTTTCATTTCTTCGTGCGACGCCATCACCAACCGAAGGAAAGAAGACCAGCTCCTTCGGTCGATTTCCAGCAAAGAGACCGCACACCTCCACGGAGAACCTCCACGCTGCCACTTGGCCGCCTCTGCCCATTGCTCGGTCAACAATCAAGCATTTGAAGACTCCACCGAGTTCCCTCTCCTACGCGGCCACCATCCACCGAAGAAGAAATTTCCACCGTTTGCTGCAGCTTGTCTCCACGCGGCAGCTCCAACCACTGAACGATTTCGTTCAGTTCAGTCAACCAGCGAAGCTGGTGTTGACCGTGAGGCCTCCACTCACGGAAATCCCCAAGCAATTTCTTCGTGCGTCTCCAGCCACGCCATCCAGAGAAGCCAAGATCTTCGCAGCATCAGTTGAAGCCGCACGCCAGCAAAGCCCAGTCCACCGATCCTTCAGCAAGCCCACGCAATCCAGCGGCCCAGCTCAGCCCGTGAATTTCAGTCTTCAAGCCCATTCAAAATTACACCAGCAGCAACTCCATTGAGCCCAGCAAACCGGCCCATTTCAGCAATAGCAGCCCAGCAGGTCTAATCTGGTTGCAGCCCAGTTCTTGAAGCCCAGATTTCAGTCTTCAACCCAAGTCCAGCCCGCGAAGAAAGCCCATTTGCAGTCTAGCCTAAGCCCAAGAGCAAGCCTAGTCCAAAGCAAGAAACAAATCTCAGTTGGGCTGAGATTTGTTGGGCCAAGCCTAAGGCCCGGTCCAAGCCCGCCGGTGTTGTCGAAAGTCTGATTTCGGCCGCCGTCGCGTCGCCGTTGCGGTGATTCGGTCTCCGCTTTTGCCAAGTGAGTTTTACTCACTAATGCTTTATTAGTTTGCTAAATTCGTTTAGGGGTTGGTTAGATTTAATTAAATGCAATTAGGTGGTTAGATTAGTTTAGATCAATTAAATTAGAGACTTAATGATGCATGTTAGGTGGTTAGAAATAGACATTAGCAAGTAGGCATGCCATGTTATTTATGGAACGAGTCTCGGTAATTTTCCGGGTTCGTATCGGCTTCCAATTAGGCTATAACGGGCCAAGTTGGATTTATTGCAATTATTTAATATTTTCCGTAATTATTTAATTATTTATTTATTTTCCGGAAATTAGGCTGGGATAGCCGACGACCGAAATTTTGTGCTGATTCCAATGGTGCTTTCTGTTTATTTATTCGAGAATCAGGTTGTGAAATTTCAGTGAAATTGATGAATATGAGAAATTGTCCCAAAATTAGAAAAGGTCGGTACTTGAAGGGAAAGTAACTGTGTGAGGTTGTGAGTTGGATTAAATATTGCCAGGTGGGGCCGTGATGCCACCAAGTCGAGAAATATTGCCAGGTGGGGCCGTGATGCCACCAAGTTAAGAACATTTGCCAGGTGGGGCCGTGATGCCACCAAGTCGAGAAATATTGCCAGGTGGGGCCGTGATGCCACCAAGTTAAGAACATTTGCCAGGTGGGGCCGTGATGCCACCAAGTTGAGAAAATTGCCAGGTGGGGCCGTGATGCCACCAAGTTGAGAAAATTGCCAGGTGGGGCCGTGATGCCACCAAGTCTAGAAAATTTGCCCGAGTGGGGCCGTGATTCCACTAAAAATAAATTATGCCTATAGGGTCGTGATTCAGAGTCAAGAATGAAGAGTCGGGATGACTATGTGATATTTTGATGACATGTAATCGACTGAGTCGATTGATCGTTAAGTCGATCTGATTGATTGGATGCTATGATTGGCCGTATTTATTATTTTAACTGACTTGCAGGAAGGAAACTGAGGCCAAGGTAAGTCCTCTAACCCATGGTGTGCTTAGGCAGCCCTCAAGGCGTATTTTCTTACTAATCGGGTCTTAGGGGGTAGAACTCGCTGAGACGTGGTCTCATTGGTTATTGAATAACCATTTCAGGACCCTGAGGAGAAGCTAAGGAAGAGGAACCTCAAGGGGAGAAAGACTTTTGAAGGAGAAGAAGATCCAGAGAGGGATCTTGATTATAACCCGGATGTGGATTGAGATCCCATCCTTTTTGTGAACCCTGTCTTGGCATAGATAGGTGTGAGACTTTCATGCTGTAAATAGTATTGTAAATATACTATGAGTTGTGCTGTTAATGAAAGTGTGGTTGTGAATTTCAATATGAAAAATATGGCCTGCTTTCCTATCCCATTGTTTTATTGTCTGGGGATTTATAACTGCTTTCGCATGTGCTTAATAAGAAGAAAGGGTCGGCGATACATAGTCCTGGGATATCGCAATCTAAAATCGACCAAGTAGAAGGATGTGCGCGCGTCCGAGGATCGGGGCGTGACATGAATGTTATTCGTTATTCGTTGGACAATAACACAAATGACAGTTCTTTGAAATGCCAAATCTTTATTAGATTTTGTAATTAATCGCACAATAAAATTTGTCATGGTAAACATTATTAATATAGAAGGAATAATACTGGTTAAAGGAAATGAGTTCCATATACATTACTAATGTGTACAGTCAAACTAGAACCTTGAACATTAGTGTCTATTCTTCTAGTGCATAGAGATTTAGTCCCATCATATAGAAAGATATCTAAATGCATAATTACAATTACATGATAATGCTCAAATAGTGAGAATCCTATATTAGGGTAATATAATGAATATAGTTCAAGATCCTATTTTGCAGCATATATTTTTTTTCCCTTTTGAATCATTGGGTAGCATTTAATGACTAACATAGTTGTATATGCTTTGATAATTTTTTTACTCATATCCTATACTTTTCTACCTCTTTCATCCTTACAGGTTAATTGGTCAGTCTCCACTATAAACAAGTCTCATGTTATGATTGGATCGAATGAAGCATGTGGTTCAAAGAAACAAGGCATTCAAAATCAAGGAGGAGAACATGACCGAGTTTATACATCTCTTAGAGCAATAGTCAATGTAAGTTATAACTTTCTATAAAGTTATTTTTTGGATATAAATATCTTGTCAGGTTTATTTTGTTCTTTGATATTTTGTGAGATAGACTATGACACAATTGCAATAATTTTCAATACTTAGTTTTTGAATGCTGAAGTCTTCACAAAAAGATTGACATAGCATAGCATTGTGATGCACATGACTCCATCTTGATTTTTGAAGTATATTTGATAAACCCGAATGTATACATGAAGTGCGCAACTTGATTTCATTTGCAAAAAGTTACAACTACATGATCTATGTATAAATATAGTACATATGTTCACAATTGTTTGACTTTGACTATAAGTCATAAATATTTCATTCTTTGATAATAAGGTATAATACCGATGATTCTTGATCGTAGGAATTGCTTCACAATTGAGAAAAAGTTCAGATGAGGTCCTTGACCCGGATCAAAAATCGTATTGTATACCGGACTATGGCGGGATAAATGCCTTGAATATCAAGGTAATTTTTATTTCGATGATTTTTTATACATTGTTCACATATGGATTGTGAAGATTTGGACAACATTTCCGAGTTGGAGTGAATATTGATTGATAAATGACATATGATTAAATCCTAGGCACAATCAAATCCATCTTCATCCAAAGCCAAAACTAGGGATAAAAGCACACTAGTTGGGGAAGAGATTGTATCTTTCGTACTACCCCCAGATTGTTAAATTGGGACAGACTCGAGCAAGGTGTCTTCTAGAATTTCTTCTCTATGTTTTTACATTTAAATTCACATCAATATCTCAATTTATATATGTATAAATCTTTAGAGTTCATTCATTTTTGTGATGCCACTATTAACTATTGGTTGCAAAATATCCAACATCAATCTTCATTTGAAGAGAGGCTTCAAGAGTGGCATATTGAATGTAGACGACGTGCAAATGGAAAATTAGATTTGGTAATTGCATATTCAAAACTTTTGTTGATTCTGCTTTCCTTAATAGTATCAAAGTTTCGAAAGAAGTACTGTATATTCGAGTGATTTGTTATCTTTTAGACATTGCAAGGAGATCAAATGAATTATCTAGCAATGTATGTTGGCATAAAGGATTGAAAAAAATCTTATTTTTACTTTATCACCTATTTTATTATTAAGTGTAGTAACTTCCTTTACACCTTTTGATGAGTAATAGCTTTGTAGATGATTTTTGGGAATTTATCCGATGCTAACGAAGCTAACGAAATCTACTATCTTTGCAGTTCTATCGTCATGGACAATTAAGTAGGATGTTTCGCTCAACTATTGAGGTTGTTGAGTTTATAATGGAGGCTTTCATTGCTAAGGAGACATCAAGGAATCATTCTGTACAAGTGAGTTATTAAAACCCTAAATAAGTACAAATGTGAACTAGTTATTTTTTATTTAGTGACACTTCATTTGGGTGCCAATTTAGGAGCAAGGTCCTAGTATTAAAGCAAAAGGTTCATCGAAGAGAAATATGTCTTCCAAGAAAGAAGAAATTCCTCCATCCAAGTTATTTAAGATCTCTAATGCAGAGAAGTTTCTGAATGCTCAACCTGAAATTAGTAGAAGTGTTGACTATACCAGTGTTGAAAACGCAAATTCAAAAACCACCACTAAACGTTTTTTGGAGGAATCGCACAACAACTTCACAAACTTCTTCTGTAGTGGATCAGGGGCACAAGGTTATTCCATTGAAGCAAATCTTACAACTTAAGAGAAAAAATGAGCTCCTTACATATGCTAATTATTTGATTATTATTTATTTTTATTTTTTATAGAGAGCGAACTTGGAGGGGAGAAATCCTTGCAGTCAAGCAGTGAGAACAAAGATGATGCATTTAGTGAGTGATGAATAGACTCCTACAAGAGGCAAATCTGGTTGAGGGGAAGATTGCTTTGATTAGTTGAGAAAGACAGCTATCACTTTGCACCAGCTCATGCATCCATGATTTAACGAAGGGCATAAAATGACATGCATTAGTTCGAATGTTTCTTCACAAATATCTGACTTGGTTTATCCAATCAGTGCAACTGAGTTTATTTACATTTCATAAAGCAAACGTGTTGGATGATATCTGTTCTTGAAACTTTTGTAAATTGAACTATGAAACATCAAGCCTCGTTTGTCAGCCGGGGATAGAGAAAGTGGAATGGGAATAAAGCCTATGTTTTATTTCCATTTGTTTTTGGTGGCTTGTAATCTTTATTGAGAATAAAGACTCTTCAAATTGTTGTCATCAATATAGGAGCCGGTGAGTCGAGATAACGAAATCGGGAACATAATGGGGGAATTTGTCTCCCACTATTCAAGTATTTGCTGCCATATTTTCCTGGAATTGTCACATTAGAAAACAAACCATTTCTGGATTCATTTTTTGTGACATAGAACTCGGCTAGGTGATTAGGTTGAGTATCTCAAATAACAGCTTAAATTCCCATCAGGTTCTCATTTGGTACGAACCATGCCCAATCAGAGTCGCGGACATATCGCTAACCTTGGCATGGAGGCTTAGACCAGCATCATAGGCTATTCTTTTAGGATACTAGTCAGAAGAGACAGGCATATGAGTGTCAGTTATCGTGCCAAAGGCATGCTTATTGGCCATTACAAATCCAGCATCCCACATGAGGCTTAAGAAGAGGCCTAACTTGCAGTATCTTTCTCCAACTGTAGGCACTATTACCAGTTATATTCACTTTTAGGTAATTAATTAGCTTTTGTAATTATTTAGATGGTTGATTCTGTAATGGTTAACATTATCAATGTACAAGAACTTATTTCTTTTAATTGGTATCGTTACTAATCGCAGTTCACTATTTCATTATGAAATGATAAACTATAAATATCGTCGTGGATATTTTCTGGCTTTTGGAATTGACATTCTCGTATGGACGACTCACGAGTAATTCTTGTTTAATACTTTCTAAAACAACTAAGAATATGCATCTGGTAATATAACTATCTTTCAAATGAATCGAGAAAGAATGATCATGTATATGTAGTCAATGATTATTTTGATACATTTTATTTTTGAGTAAAATCCATGGTTTGTTTAATCCTTATGGAAACCACCAAAGAAGACCAGGGAAATTAATAGTATCTCCTATACATTTGTATATTCATTAAAGCATGAGAATTTATTCTCTGTTGAGTTGTCAAAAATAGGAAAAAAGCAGCTTTTTATTTGTGGACTCATCAATGAATATTTTTTCTCTTTATTCTATGCTGTTATTGTTGAGATACATACGTAAGTTGTGTGTTAAAAAATGTCCTAAATTGGAGAATTGGTGTGATGTGATCATGTCATCACATCTTAACTATATCTTTTCATACAAGGTGATTTCTTCATACCTCATAGTGTACTCGAAGCTACCAATAATTGGAAGATTGTATGACAAGAAATGTTACCCTAGAATCCTAGGAAACCTTGGAAAATAGCCATCCCGACTTGTTGAGTCGAACCGTCCATAATTCCGAGCGAGGGCTCACCGGCCCCTTGTGAGGTCCGTCGTGCGTAGATCTAGATGCCCTCGCCCACGCCAGGGAGGGTCGCCGGCCCTTACCTAGGGCCAGCGAGCCCGAGCCCTAGTTGGGGGGCGGCCGACGACCGTTGCCGGCCCCTCCGGCAATGGGCGGCCGGCGAATCCTGCCATTTTCTTTTTTCAATAGTTTTTTAAAAATTGAATTTTAGTTTTTAAATATTTTTTTTAAATTGAATACAAAATTATTTTAAAAAGCCAGCTGGAAAATAAAAAATAATTTAAAATACCACGTTAGCATTTTCCGTTAATAAAACTAACGGCATCGATTTTAGGACTCAAATGAAACGTTTTGACAAGTTTTAGGACTTATTTGCACTTTTTTGCAAGTTTTAGGACTCAAATGCATTCTCGTGACAAGTTTTAGGACTTTCGCTGCACTTATCCCTTTTTGTAGCTTTAAGATGAGATGACAAATATCTTAAGCTTTTGTTGTATGTTGAATCAACATCAACACTATCATTAAACTTTGAAAGCTTGGCTTTGCACTCCATTGTGTATTGACTACTATACAATTCTTCATGTTGAATTTTTCAAGGGAAAAAGTACACCAGGAATGCCAAAACTTGGCATGAGTGGATATTTTAGTGCCAAAAGTTTCAAAATGTGCACTTTGTCGCAACCCGATCTGACCGCTCTCGAATCCCTCACCATCATGAAGAGAGAAAATGGGGAAAGGTCGGGTTTAGGGATACTTGATCACAAGAGTTTCCTCACGGCTTGTGTTCCAAAAGACGTTATCACCTCGCCTTTCGGATCATGCCTCTCGTGAGTTCCTTCCACGAGTTCGTGAGCTCTCACAAGCTCATACCCCACGTGATAGCGGAGTGTCGCGATCCATACCCACATAGGTGACACACCTTAGAGGAAGGGGTCGGGTGTGGATATTGAATTTAATGGTACCTTTACCATGGTAGCCCTCTCGAGAGTATGCCTCGCCCATAAGGATGGCATTACTTCATCATTTAGGGTACTCCCATATCGAATATGTTAAACCATGGTGAGTTTCATTAAAACTCGTACCCCACATGACAGGTTTATTTACACGGTCTAGTTATTTATGACAACCTAAAAATAAAATGGGAGTCGCCACTAGCTTCATTTTGGGGTTCGGCTAGAAAACCCAATAGAGGGTTGGGAATGTCCCTCGATTCCTATGCAACCAAATATCTAGGTTTCGAGACTTGGGTTACACTAATATTTCTATTAGCACCCTTTCGGTACCTAAACAGTATGTTGTATTTTCCTAACATGTCCATGCATTTATTTTTTCATTTTTAGGAACGTTTGTCCTAAACTAAGCGATCGTGCATGGTTAGTCATTTTTATTCTATTCTATTTCTAGAAAAACAAGAAAAGAAAGCAATCAATGGAATTGAAATTATGGGACAGTAAGTAAACAATCAATGAAAGCAGTAAATCTACCATGCAATCATAGAAAATATAAAAGAGAAATACAATTGAAAAAGATGAGAGAAAAAGATAAAACCCACAACTCGTCGGGCTTTATACAACAAATGGAACTCGAGACATATGTCAGGGAAATGAATAGTACATGACAATGGTCGGAATGGACATCGACCTCCACCGTCTTTACACTTTCTCCATCTTCAGGGTCCTAATCTAAACCTAATCTAAGAAAAACTTATAACTAGGTGGATACAATGGAAAGAAACAAGTATACACATCAAAACAATAAATAAATAAATAAAAGACATCATGTCGAGATCAATCATTCAAAGGAAGTGCAATACGAAAGTCAAATTTTGGGGCCTCAAGGTCAGCCTTTGTCTTTCATGTGAGGGTCCCATTAAGACACCTACCCAATCCATTTTTGTGTGACTTATAGCAATTGTTGACCAATTGTATTCTCGCATGGCCAATAATGCTTATAAGTCTCATAATTAAGCGAGCTATGTCATCTCAAGGTTTTCTCCCGATATCATACATCGACCCTACCATTCATCTAAAAGTCACATGCATTGCAAAAATTTAAACATGCATGCAGATCTTTTGAAGCTTGTTTCTCAACCAATCAAGTAAGAAAGTGAACTGTCGGTGGGTCACTTATTACCAATGGCGTGCACTAATCACAAACATATGCAATTTCTAGCACATTATTAAATTATATGTATGAGGGGTACATGTGATATTTCAAAAAACATATCTTGAAATCATTCATGAAAATTTTTGAGATAAAGTGATGCCTCAGCTATGAAAGTCTTCAATTGTCAAGGCTAGCTTGAGGCTCGCATAAATGCACTCACAAGCATCGCATGCATTTTGAATACAATTCAAACTGTGACTTTCATGATGTCAAATCAAGATTTTCAAAAAGATTTTAAGATATTTAGGATTAAGGAATGTCTAGGCTATGGAACACATTCAATTGCAAAGACTAGCCTAAGGCTTGCATAAATGCACTCACAAGCATCATAGACATTTTGAATATGGTCAAAACCATGATTTTTCCTTAAGCTAAATCAAGATTTGGAGAATAATTTTTTTAGAAATCGTTTTTGAGAAACATCACATGTACCAAAGCATTTTTTGAAAGATGCAATTTGAAAATGCCGATTGTTTAAAAACAAAGATAAAAAAATTTAGAACAATTTTCATGAAGATGGCATGTTCTAAATTTATGCACAAACTAGCCTAAAATGTATAACTAAACAATCACAATCATGTTTATATCAAGAAATTTCAGAACAATGGTGTAAGGACAACAAAATTAGGCAATAACTAATGACAATTTGCAATGAAAAAATCCCCTAACATGCACGACACGATGATGAACAACTTTCATGAAAAAAAATTCTTAAACAATCTACACATGATTTTACAAAAATCAAACAAGCAACAACACATCAGAAATTTGTCAAAACACCTGGACATTTAGCTAATGTCATAAGGATTTTTTCTATCAAAACATGTCTAAAAATCATCAAATTTACACACATGATAGTTAACATGATAACAAGAAAGTTTCATTAAGACGTCAAGTTCAAATTCCAAATAAAAAAAATGAAACAAAAATATCAACGGTCTGTCCAAACATGGGTTAGAACAAGGGTCCGAATTTGATCCCTTGTCTGGATTGTATTTTGGCTTTGGAAAAAATGGAAAATAGTCGAAACGATAAGCAAATGGCATGCAAGAAATGGCATTAGAAACTTCTTAGTGTGTCCTATGTCTTCCTAGAAGAGCTCAAGTCCAAACTAGGTCAATTTGGTATCCTAAAATTCTGATCTCTAAAAGTGTGCGCATCAGTAACAAAGAAAACAGAACATAATCATTTATTAGAAAACCTTAAAATTACTCAAAGAATGCACAAACGGCATGAAAAAAATCACATGGGTCATAGGATTGGATGCGACGGAAAGTTTGGATAGTCATCTAATCCTAAATCATTATGCAAAATGTCTTACAATTTAAATGACATTATGAGATGATTCATGATTCCTAATGGTAGGCATGAGAATTCTAAGTGTGATGAACACTTTTTGTGAGACAAATTTAATGTGCAAGATGCAACTCAAATGACATCACTTAAACATGTATGCAAACCTTGCAACATGCAGTTCAATCATCAAGGAGGCATGATCATAAGATTTGATCCCTAGATGACTCAAACAAGCATGGAAAAGTGTGTATATGACAATGTTTTGTTTCAGCATTAAGTTTAGAAAACAAACATGATTTTAACCATCCTCAAAACATGCATAAATCCTACCAAAAATCTCACATACAGAGCATACGATGATGAAGATTTCTCATTAAGATGTCGAAACTCAATTAAGATGATGAGTCATGGCAAAAATGGAAAAACAAACAAACTATATGTCCAGCACATGTTGCTACAGTACCTTTTATTTTAGTGCACACAATTAACTCACTTTGCCAATGTCATGCATCAATTGAACATAGATATATATATATATATATATATATATATATGATGTATTTCAACTTTTATGAAGGATTTGTGACCAAATATGTGCATTTATGGACTCAATTTCATCAAAACAAATCTCCGACAAATGCAAGACAGACTGACCTATGTTCAGATTTAGGTAATTTTGACCTAGCTAAACATGTCTAAAAATTTTGAAAAAAAAAATACAGGACATGCACAACACCTGCACGAGAAGCTTTAATGAAGAAAAGTTATTCCAAAACTCAACCCAAAAGTCAATAATAAAAAAAAAATAGAAAAATTAGAAATCCAAACGGAATAGATTTCAGATAGCAAACGACATCAGATCGGGATGTGCTATAGCCCATTGGAAAGCTAATCAAGTCATCTTTGACTCTCACAAAGGCATCGAGCACAAAAAAGCACATCTACTAGCTCGTTTCCAAGCATATGCACAAAGAGATCCGGCATGGATCCAAAATTGCAGAACAATGATATCCAAGCAATCAAACATATTATCATCATCACAGCCTATCTACTTCCTTCCCAATATATCCTAAATATCATCAAGTCATCATAGACCTCACAAATCAATCCTTAAGATGAACTCTAGCCCCGATCTCCTATTGAGACCTTGCTTCATTGAGCTCGAGGCCAAAGAGCTTACCTCTTAATGTTTTCGCATGAAACGAACTCCCGTGAACTATCACCGAGCCACCATGACACCTAGGAATGTCAATAATTGTCTTAGAGGGACTGAGATCGCTGGAGATGCTGAAGACAATGCCAAATTTGCTCTAATTTGCTGCTGGACAAAACAACCATTAGATTGGGCACCAAAAGACCACCGGCGACTACTTGGAACTCGAGGAAGGGCAGAGGAACGTTGTGGTGGTTGGCAACGCCGAGAGATCGCCGGCGAGAGGTTGAATGCCGGTGAGGGGTGGTGCGCCAAAGGAAAAAAATGTGTGCAAAGATGAGAGGGAGAAAGTTGATGGGGAGAGAGAGTTTTTAGTGAGAGAAAACAAATCTGAAAAAAATGCCCCCCCTCAAATTTTTTCAGAGGAAAATGATATTTATATGTGCATGAGAGAGGCCATCTTAGCCCTTGGATCGATCCAAGGGTTATGATGCTATATTTCTTCTTAATAAATTTAATTGCTCTACGATGACACCCAAATCCATCACATGTCTAAATTGAATGGTCATGAGGCATTCAATGGACAGTGATGGGGTCCTTTTGTAATTTAATCAAACTTGGGGGGCAAATTTGCAAATTTCATAAATCTGGGGAAAATTTCGAAACTTGAAAATTAAGGGCATAAATGCATTGACCATGAAGTGGGTTAGCTAAGGGTGGTTTCCGGCCAAAAAATGACCTAGAGAAATTTTCCGGTCAACACTTGTCAAATCTGGTCAACGATGGTCAACATTGGGTTGACCAGATTGAATTTTTGTTTGAATTTTATTATGATTTTTCTGGTTTTACCCAATTTAAACAAAATCAAATATTTCTACATGAATCGGATCAAATGAGATGCAATTGGGCTATCTCAAATCGACTATTTATGCACAAAATATTTAAATCCATCAAATTCCTATTGAAGTGAGGTCAAGCTAAACTCATATTTTTTATTGAACCTCAATTGGCCAAATTGAAGCTCAATTATTTCAATTACATCCTAGTATAGAGTGGGCCAAGTCAAATTATATCAATTGAAGCATCGTAGCTAGTTTTCCTAACCTTTGAATAAGTCAAATCGACCAAACTAGAATGTGCCCAAGTGAATCTCTCAAAATTGACCCCGGAATTGGACTTATCTAAAAAAAATGAGTGAAATGCAATTGTCCGTTCATAAGTCATGAAGAATTGATTTCGGTCCCCTAATTAGGGCTCAAAACGACAATTCGCATTTCAATTCAATAAATCGTGAAATTGGATGTGCACGCAGATTTCAAACAGTCCCAAAACTGAATATCGAAAAAGAAACTACACCTAATTATGACTAGAATTAAAGTAATTTTATTTTTTGTCGATTTAAAACCTAAAACTGAAAAATTCAAAAATCAAGGTTCTTAATCGAATTTGTTGAATTTTTTGACACAAAAGTCAAATTGGCATTTAAAGAAATGTATTTGTGCATTTTTTATTATTTATTTTTTTGGGTCAAAAGTTTGACCAAAAGTCAATCATTTAGTTGACTTTTTCTAAAATGTCGATTTTTTGGTCAAATCTTTGAATTTTCAAGAAATTGATTTGAAAAAATTGAAATTAAAGTTAAGTGAAATTTTTTTTTTGGTAAAAAGTCAACTCGAAAGTTAACCATTTGACTGTTATGGTTTTTCTTGAAAATGAGCTAAAAACTACTTATAAACAACAATGAAAAGAAAGAAATGAAAAATGACACTTTTTGGTGGAGAGATAGGGCTTCATCATGATCAAAAATCTAAATCTCGATTTTTTACTTTTTAATGACGCGTCGACTAAAAATCAGGTATCAACACACTTAAGTACCACTTTTTTTTGAAAATTAAGACACTTTAGTGTTAAGTCCGTCGAGAGTAGCAAGAAATTTGACGTTGATTTTTTTTTTTTTAATAATATATGTGGTCTACGCGGCTCATCGAAAGCCAACTCTACAATGAAGGTGCAAAATGAAATCGTTTTACTCCAAAATTTATGAACTTAATATTAATTAAAAATAAGTTAAAAACAAAATTATTTAAATAAAAATAAAGATAATATAATAATATAAAATGGCAAACACGTTCAATGAGGGTCTTAACCCTTGCCACCGACATTGGGGGATGGTCGACCAAGGTCGCCGGTGGTCGGCCAAGGTCACTAGCCATTGCCTAGGGGCTGGTGATCCTGGCCAAACCTTGCCCCATTGTCGTCAATGGCAACGAGGGCCATGCAAGCCCTTGTTGAATGCTGCTGTAGATCTTTTCTTCTTTAAATTTATTTTAGTTAATATTTATATTAATATTAAATTTTAAGACAACATTGGCACCAAAATGACGTTGCTTTGGACTGATTTAGCCACATCAACACCAAAAACGATGTCGTTTTGCATTTATCTTGCCGAAAAAATGCCATGTCAACAATTTGATCGGAATTTCTTGCCGTTGACATTTAAGTATTCATTTTTTCTCCAATTTTGGCATTTAATTGTATCTTTTGGACTTTTTGACACTTAAATGTCCCCATGTACTAAGTTTTGGCACTCATGGTGTTTGCATCTCATTTTTCAAGTATGCTTTCTGCATAACCTTTTTGAATAAGAATCCCACTTGCACTTTGCTTCACTTTTATGCCAAAATAATAATTTATGAGATCATTATACGTCATTTCAAATTCCTTCATCATGGATGCCTTCAAAACATCAAGTCATTTCATTTTTTATATTGAGAATAAAAATCTTGTTCTTCGACATCTTCGCATTTGCAATTAGTTTATTATTTTGATCTCTCAGAACAAAGCTTTCATGCAAACAATATAGCCTTTCTGTAGTATTATCCCAAACTCGAGATATTACTTGACATTTTTGGTACATAATAAACATTAGTAGTAAATTGATGTGCACCATTCTTTAAAACGAGTCAGAATTATACCTTTGTCTTTGATAAGAATTTTGGAATTATCACTGAACGAGACTTTCTCCTTAATTGTCTCATCTAATAGTGGAAGTGTACCTTAAGTGCTAAAACTTGGCATGGTTGGACACATAAGTGTCAAAACTTCCAAAATGTGTACTTAAGTGCCAAAATTGAAGAAAAAATGAACACTTAAGTTTCAACGGTGAGATTTGCTAGAGATCCAACATGGCATTTTCCATGTTTCTTCAAAGTGAATATTAACAATAAACCTACTTATTAGCATTTCAAGAAATGTGTATGTCCGACATAAGAGAAGTAAGAGTAAGTTCCTTTTCTTGAACTAAGCATTGCATTTGCATTTGACAATAAGATGTTATGGCTATTTTATATTATATTTAATGGGGATAAGAATATTACAAGGGCAAAAATATCGTATGACGCTAACTTCGGTGCCATGACATAGTAATCAATTATGTGATTATGATGACTTTAAGAAAAAGCTCATAACGAGTTTCAAAAGTTGGATTTGTTGACACTTGAGGTGATGGTTTTTTTTTTTTTTTTAAGTTATGATATTTAAGTGATTATTGAAAGGTTATGGAATCAAAGCGAACTTTGTATGAAAATTATAACATTCAAATCATACTTGTAGGGTCTTTATCCATAGTTAATGTGATCAAATTATGTCTTAATAATACCTCAAAAATTGCTAATGCCATGAGTTCAATTGATGGAGCTTTACTCGATGTACATGGATGAAGCACTTAACATGCACTCATAGTGATTAATTTGACCAAAAGGTTTACATATTGTGTACCATACGTTCCTCCTAGGTAGATATTAGCAACATATCTACTTATTAGCATTTCAAGCAATGTATATGTTTGACCTTGCAAAAGTTAAGGGTTTGTTCCCTTTTTTGCACTGAAAAAAGGGTTATTTGCATTTTATGATAAGATGTCTTGGCTAAGTGAATGAAAAAATTAAGTTAAATTGATCGTTTCAATATGGTTAAATGTAATTGGGTTGTATTTATTGATGCTTCAAGAAGCAAAAGCCATACATGAAAGTCAAATACTCAAAATTTGGCATCTAATGCTTTAGCGTAAGGAGCATTTAATTTTGGAATAGGATATACCCAAGAGATAAAAATCAATTCATGTCCTAAAACCTCACATTTGAATGGTTATATCCATATATTTGTTAGTCTCTTGATTCTTATCCTGCTTATAGTATATCTAATCACACATCAACCTATTTAGCATATAAATTAATTGTCCATCTAAAAATTGTTGGTGTTCTTTTTTTACTATAAAAGCAAAATTCTCTATTAATTATAGATAATTGTATATTGTAAAATCAATTAAAAGTTTTGGTGCATCCTTGCTGCATCAATTTGATCGCTTAATATTGAGATAATATTTAGCAAATATCCACTTTGTTTTTTTTTTTAAATTATTCTAGCATGGATACAATTGATTACAAAAAGCTAAGTTAAAATTTTTTGGTATTAAGTATGCAATTCCATTTACATTTATTTTCTTAATTTTCTTCGATAAATAGAATGTGATAGACATTGCTTTCAAACATAGCTGAAGTTAATTTGATAAACTTCATTATCAATATTTTAGGGGAAAAAAGTCACAAAAATGCATTTATATGTTTTTCCAAATTTCACCAACTCATTTTAAGTTTCCTTTGCAATAATCAAGATACTTAAGGTTCATGTACTCAACATTTTTGTGGATTTTTTACATTTATCAAAAAGATTATTCTAGAAAGGTATATTCTATTTAGCTTTTATGGAAAGATGGAAGGCTAATTGGCTCGTTGATTACCAACTTAGGTTATTAAAATACATGAGACCTGCAATGATATACTTTTATCAGTGTAAGATAATAAATGTGCAAAATTGTTTGGGTTTACTTCACCGTGTTGTTTTGAACATCCACAATTTTTCCTCCCTTTATATACCATCTTCTCCATTTCAATTAGTGTACCACACATCTTTTGCCTTGAGATAAGTATCAGCTCTCAAAGTGACCTTTGAAATGGCAAACCCTAACCTTCCTCTCTCACTAAGAGAGGTGCATGATGAATTGTCTTAGCCTGTGTAATCTTCTCCCTAGAGAAGTGTAGGTCCTTTGAAAATGAGTGAGGTAAGTCTCGATTGACCTTCATGCTTCATGCAGGGTTACCAGCCATGTATTTTGCAATTCAAGTACAAAAAATTTGACCCGAAAAAAGGTACAAAGAAATGGATTTTCTACAGGTTATCTTTAAAAAAAAATCAAAAGTGATAACTGATGAAAGACAAGATAAACATTTAATGCTCTCTAGGGTTCTTGTTTGGTTTACATTAGGGTTAAGGGTTGCATTACTGAAATGATCCATCATTTAGATCTACATACTGATTCTACAAATGTTATACAAATTGGAACATCCATCATGTGAAAATATATTTTTGTTGTCTAAGTGCGTGTAGATTTAATTGTTTATACACTTTGTGAAACTAATGAATTATTGTTGATTGAATTTTACATTGTATAATATGTCTGAAATATTCTTAAATCTTTTGTTGACAAATAACAAATTACATATATATGTATTTATATATGTTTATATCTTTTTTGTATGAATTGGCATGTAGAATAATAAATGTATGGGTACAAGAATATGATTTCGAGGACGACAAAATTTAAATTGCTTATAGGTTTCTAATAAACATTGGAAATAGAGATAACATTGTTCGAGGGTTGAGGGGTTTGGATGTATTGCTTTTTACATAGATCAATGCATGAATAGTTATTTGTTGGACAATAAAACTAACGGCGGTTGTATGAAATGGTAAAATAATTATTAACTTTTATAGGTAATCAAACCGTTAATGTTATTATGGTGAGCACTATCAATATGTACAAAATGTTCATTTCTTTAATATCATGAATATAGTTGAAGATCCTATTTGGTGGCATACATGTTTTCTCTTTTTCTAATCAGTTGGAAGCATTTAATGATGAATATGATCGTCTATGTATAATTATTCTCTTTACCCATGTCTTTCCTTCTCTCTCTCTTTCATCTTTTTAGATCAATAGGTCACCCTCAACTCTAGACAACTCTCATGTTTTAACGGCAGTGAATGAACCGTGTGGTTTGAAGAAGCTAGACATTCCTAATGAAGGACATCATGATCGATTGTATACATCACTTAATGCACAAGTAATTGTAAGTTAACTTGCTATTATGTTTCTTAAGACATATAAAGCCAATACCAGTTTTATGTCATTTGAAACTTGGTGAGGTAGATCATGACATAAACTCAATTTACCATTGTATAGTATAGTTTACATCACTAAGAATGATAGTCAATGTAATGCAAATTAACTCTTTGTCAAGTTTACCTCGATAGATATAATTGATGTAATTGTTCTGTAATATTTTGCGATATAGATCATGACATAAATAAAATTTTACCATTATAGATTAATTCACTTTTGTGAGGTTCAACCCTTAGTTTTCGGATTTTGGTATTTTCATGAGAAGATTGATAGAAACACATAAGATGAATGATCCACAAAATTGCATTGTGAGGCACTCGATTTCTTTGTTTCGATTCTTGAAGCATATTTAATAAGCTTGAATGTATATATAAAGTACTACTAAACTTCATCTATAAGGTGTTACACTACGTAAGTGATATATAAATAGAATACATATATTCCTAATTATTTTGATTTTGACAATAATTTAGAATAATCCATGCTTTAATTATAAGGTATATTAGCATTGATAATTTGCGATTGCAAAAACTTGTTTTTCAATTATGAAAAAGTATTTTAGATCGTATGCTAGACTTGGATCCAATATTATATCGATTACCTCAAAATAATGCAAGGAGAAATGCCTCAAACTTTAAGGTAATATTTTTTCAATGATTTGTTTGTACATTGTCCACATATGCATTCTGGAAAACATTTCTTGAGTTAAAGTGTATGGTGATTAACAGTCAAAATTTCATCTTTTATTCTTATTAATGCATAATTTTTATAAGTAAGAATTTGTAACCAATGCTTACTACAAATGACAAATTATCAAATTTTAAGCAGAGACAAACCCATCTTTATCAGTGGAAGTCAAGACTAAGGGCCAAAACTACACTTCTAGGGGAAGAAACAATATCTTTCATATTCCCCCAAAATTGTCTAGCAGACTTGGATAATGTGGCTTCTTGAATTTCTTCTTTTTGCTTTTATGTTGAATGCAAATAAATATTGCATTATGTACATCTAATTGTCTAATAGTTTTCACTTATATGGTGTGACTATTATTTATTGATTGTAGAACATCCACCATCAATCTTCATTGGAAGAGAGGCTCTGAGGGTAGCATATTGCATGCAAGCAACGTGCAAATAAAAAAATTGGACATGGTAACTGTATATTCAAGAAACTTCATTGCTACTGTTTTCCTTAATAAGATCGACAATTTGAAAGAAGTAACGCAAATTCAACTAATTTGATTTCTATAAATATTACAAGAAGATGAAATGGATCATAGTGATGTATATTAGCCGAAAGGAGTAATAAAAACTTAGTTTCACCTTATTGGCTATTTTATTATTAAGTGCAATGAAATTTTTTTAAAATTATGGATGAGTAAAGCTTTGCACATGATTAAAATTGTCAGATGGTAATGAAGACAATCAAAATCTATTATCTTTATAAAATTATCATCATGGACAGTCAAGAAGGATGTTTCATTCTACTGTCGAGATTGTTGAGTTTATAATGGAGGTTTTGATTTGGAGTAATTCTCTACATGTAAGTTATAAAAACTCTAATTAAGTAAATGTGAATTAAAGTTTTTTTTACTTTGCGCTTAGTGTGTAACTTCATCGGGGTGATAATTTAGGAGTAAGGTCTTGCTACTGCAAAGAAAGGTTCATGGAAAAGAAAGAGATCTTCTGGAAAGAAAGAAACATTTCCTCCATGCAAGTCGTTCAAAATATTTGTTGTAGAGAAAATCGCCATTGAACATTTTTTTGGAGGAATCGTATAACAATCTCAACAATATTTGTGGTAGCGGATGGGTGGCACAAGGTTTTTTCTTTTGAAACAAACTTTATAGCTTAAATATAAACATGAGCTCTTAATATCTAATTTATTTATTTGATTGTCTTTAAAGAAAGTGAAGAACGAAAGAAATATTTGAAGCCAAGTAGTGAGAATGAGGAATCAGACATTAGGCCTTTTTTGTCAGCCAGTAATGAAGAAAGTAGAGAAGTACTATATTTATTCTTTTTCCTTTTATTTTTGGCAACTTATAAATTTATATGCATGTATATATTTATATGTCTTTTGTGCCTGCACATTTGTTTATAAAAATTCCTTAAAATGGCATGGATCTATGCGGGTTTGTGAAGACTCCTTAAAATGGTATGTTTCCTAAGTGAAAATTCAGCACATAAATTGGTCTATGGTGCGGTGTAGCTAAATATGCATTAACCTTGTTAAAATTTGGGCCAAGATAATTTAGGATGACTATGCAACAGAAAACAAAAAAATCAACTCCACCCGTTTTTTAAGCTCGGATTTTATGCGAGGGGAGCCTCAGATTGAATCACAAAAAAACATATACATTCATGTCCTACAAGGGTCAAGTATAAGTGGGAACCCTAATGGAACAGGCCCGTCAATACCCTTAGACTAATTAAACCGATGTGATACATGGATCGGCACACGAGTTATTGGATTTTTTAGGTATCTAACTAGATGAGTAAGATTTTTTTGTAAAAAGTTGAAGATTATTTATTCAATCCCCAAAGAGTGATTGAATTGTTAAACTCTTGATTTAGATATGACAAATCCCGCATTTAGATCATAAGGTCGCATACGTAAAGTAACTTTGGGTGCTACACATGTCATTCAATTGATGGAGCCTTACCTGATGTACATGGATATGGTGATTAGCAAACATTTGTAGTAATTAATTTGACTGAAAATGTCCATATAACAATCTATTTGTTCCTCCTAGGTACATATTAACAGCATGCCACTTATTAGCATTTCTAGATATGTATATGCCAGATCTTGCAGAAGCAAGCGCCTGTTCCTTTTCTTGCGCTACAGAAGGAGTTATTTGCATTTTATTATAAGATGTTATGGCTAAGTGAATGAAATAATCAAGCTAAATCGATAATTCAATATGGTTAATGTAATCAGGTTGTATTAAATGATGCCTCAAAATAAACAAAACCCATTCAGGTAGTCTAATACTCAAAATCTGGCATTTAATGCTATAGGGTAATGAGCATTTAATTTCTGGATTGAATTTACCTAACAGATAAGGATCAATTAATTTCCTAAAACCCATTTATATTTTAATAGGTACATCTATAAAATTGTTAATCCCTTGATTGTTATCCTGTTTATAGTATTTATAATCACACATCATCCTATTTGACAAATAAGTTGTCCGCCTAAATGGTATTGGTGCTAGCTAACATTCCTTAAGTTTGATTGGAATTCATTATTTTCCTTTTTTAGTATAAAAGCAGAATCCTCTACTAGTCTTAGGTAATTGTATATTGCGCAAATCAATTAAAAGTTTCAGTGCATCGTTACTGCATCATAACTTGAACGCTCAATATTGAGACGATATTTAGCAAATGTCCTTTTTTTTCTTCTTTTTAATTCAAGCTTTGTTACAATGGATTACGATAAGCTATGGCATTAAGTATACAAGTTCTATATACAATAATTTTATTTACTTTCTTCAACAAATAGATCGTGCATCCATGTTGCTTCCAAACCCAGTCGAATTGAATATTATTGACTTCATTATCAATATTTTAGAAGAAGAAAAAGGCACAAAAGTGCATCATTTGTTTTTCTAAATTTCACTTGCCACAACTTATTTCAAGTTTCCTTTGTAATATTAACATACCTAAGGTTCAGTACTCAATGATTTTATGGGCTTTTTACATGTATGGAAAAATATATATATTCTAATTGTGTAAGAGTCTTTTTAGCTTTTACAAAAAAAATGGAAGGCTAATTAGCTCTTTTCATTACCAACCTAAGTTATTAAAATACAAGAGACTTGCAATGATGTACGCGTATCGGTCCAAGACAAAAAATGGGCAAAATTAGTTGGCTTTATTTCACCGTGTTGTTTCAAATATGCACCATTTTCTTCTCTTTAGACACCATCTTCTCTCTTTCAATTGACATACCACATATCTTTCGGCTTGTAATAAGCGTAAGCTCTCGAAGGGATCTTTGAAGCGGCAAACCCTATGATGCAAACTCTTCCTCCCTCTCCAAAAGAGAAATCGCAGGACGAATCTTCTCAACTTGTGCTGTCATCTCCTTCAACAGGTGCTCCTCCCCCAAAAATGAGCGAGGTAAGTCTCGATCAACCTTCGTGCTGGGTCATTGGCCATATATTTTGTGCTTCAACCACAAAGAAATGGATTTTTTTTTCTAAGGCATTTTTCGCAATAGAAAAATCAAAAGTGACGAATGGTGAAAGATAAAGAATTCCAATGCTCTCACGGGTTCTCTTTTGGTTTACATTGAGGTTAAGAGTTGAGTTAATACAAATGATCTATCATCTAGATCTGTGCATTGATTTGACAAATTTTATATAGATTAGGACATCTATCATGTTAAAATCTAATTTTCTTATCTAAGGCATGCAGATTTAATTGTTTGTACACTTAGTGAAACTAACGAGTAATTGTTGGTTGAATTTTACCATGAAAAATGTCTAAACTATTCTAAATATTTTGTTGACAAATAACGAATTACATTTATAGTTATTTCAATATATAAGTTAACATTTTTTTTTTTTTGTATCCAGATCTATTTTATGGGTATACAGATTGTACATGTATGTGTACAAGAATATGCTTTTTAAGGATGACAAAATTGAAATTGCCAATAGGTTTTCTAATATGTATTGGAAGAATAGATAATATATTCGTGGCTGGAAGGTTTGGGTGTATTGCATTTTACATTGATCAATGCATAAATCGTTATTCGTTACACGATAAAATGAATGGTAGTTGTTTGAAATGGCAAAACCGTTATTAACTTTTATAAGTAATCATACCGTTAGTACTATAACGGTAAACATCATCAATACGTACGGAACTCATTTCCCTTAATTGATATTCATACTATGCAGAGTTTGCCGCTATATTGTAAGTTGATAAGCAATAAATATTGTAGCTGAGACCAAAGAATTGATTGAGAACTTGCACATTCCTTAAGATCAATGATTAAGAAAATCTACCATCATCAGGCATCAAAGAATAATGTGTAGCTAAAGTATAACTATTTAGAGAATGAACAAATTTCCAAATCGAACGAGAGAAGAAGGTGATAAGCTTTTACATATAAAGTGAAATGAGTTTCCACCATTCCAATTCATTTGTTATGCTTTGAAACTGTGGCTCCCTCATATATTTTCCCTTTTCTTGTGCCTGTCAATCTGGAGATGTTGTTTCTCTTCATTTTATGCAACTGTTGTTATTTCTTGAATGAGTTATAGGTACTTGATATTCTCTCTCTCTCTCTCTTCTTCCTCTCGAAACCTAGAGGTTCCATGGAATCATTTTGGACAAAATCATGCTTTCCACATAATATGATTTGATATTCTTTTTCTTTCAGAATATGGCACTATATCTTTCTACTCATCTAGTCCTTTATCATTTTTACCGTATCTAATGAGTTTGAATTCTTGATAGAAGGAGTGGGTTCTTAAACTTTATCGAATGTGGTTGGTTTAGTGGTTTTACTTTTATTATTGAACTGTCAAGCATGAGTTGCTTAACATCTTGATAATAGTTTAACAAATGTTTGATTTCTTTGAGATAATGAATATAGTTGAAGATCCTATTTCATGACATATATGTTTTACCACTTTGAACTGTTAGGCTGCTTTTAATGCTCAATATAATCGTATATGTTTATTTATTTGCTTTACTCATGCTTTGTCTTTCTCTATCTTTCTCATCCGTGTAGGTCAATAGGTCACTCTCAGCTCCAGATAACGCTCCTATTTCAAAGGGATCGAATGAATCACGTGGTTCGGAAAAGCTTGACATTCCTAATCAAGGACCAAGAGATCAACTATATGCATCACTTAAGGCAGTAGTACATGTAAGTTAACTTTCTATTGAGTTTTTTAACATATAGATATTCAGTGCGAGTTTTATATTGTCTTTTGAAACTTTGTGATGTAGTCCATGACATGAACTCAATTATACAATTATATAGAATGGTTTACATTAGTAACAATGATAGTGGATGTAATGTAAATTAACTTTTTGTTAAGTCTTTTTGGATACAAGTAGTAGATGTAATTGTTTTGTGATATTTCGGGAGATAGACTACGACATAAACGCAATTTTACAATTATAGAGTATGGTGTTTTCCAATTCACTTCTAAGAGGTTCAACACTTAGCTTTTGAATGCCAATAACTTCATGAAAAGATTGATAGAACACGAGATAGAATGATCCACAAAATACACTGCAAGGCACTCAAAATTTCTTCATCTTGATTCTTGAAGCATATTTGATAAGCTTGATATAGTTGTGAAGGACACTCCAAAGCTTCATTTGTAAAAAGTTATAGCTACACAAGTTATGTATGAATAGAATACATATATTCCCAATTCTTTGATTTAGACAATAATTCAGAATTGTAAGTTATGTAAGTGTACCTAATGATTATACTTGGCTTTGCATTTATGAAAAAGGTTATAATTTAGTAGGGTTAGATTCAATTTAGCTTTTATGCGAATATGAGAGGCTAATTAGCTCTTTTTGACTACCAACTTAAGTAAATTAAATTTCATGAGATTGCATTGATGTCCATGTACTAGTGCAACAGAATAAATAGGCAAAATTGTTTGGCTCTATTGAACTGCGTTATTTAAAATATTGACCATTTTATTCTCTACATCTATTGTCTCCTCTCTTTCAAATGGAAGACCCTAAAATGCCAACCCCACCTACCTCACCGCAAGAGCAATTCCAAGATGGATTATCTGGGGTATCATCTCCAAAGACAAGTGCAGATCAATCGAAAATGATTGAGGTATAACTCAATTGACCTTTGTACTAGGTTATTGACCAGGTATTCGTTTTCAAATACAAAGAAATGGATTTTTTTTATTTATTTATGGAAAAGTAAACCAAATTTTATGATTGATAATAGATAATAATAAAATAATTCCTATGCTCTCAAGCAACCTCATTTAGTTTATGATAGAGTTAAGATTTAATTGACCACAACTCCATCATCTAGATCTATGAATTGATTCTATAACCTTAACTTCTATCAAGTTAGAATCTAATTCTATTTTTCAAGTGCATGCAAATCTAAATATTTATTCTAACGATTAATTTTTGGTTGAATTTTATTTTGAAAAATTGTCCAAAAAGTCCTAAACCTATTATATGATGGCTAGTTCAGTTATAAACTTTTCAATTTTTTTCAATTTAGTCCTAAATTTTTTGAAGATTTGCAAGTTCTTCTGGCCAATTTTGGCCGAAAATTGTTTATGTGGGTGATTTTTCCTTTTTATTTCAAAATTTCTGAATTTCTTTCTGAAATTTCCTTTGCTTTTTTGTTCTCTTTTTTTCTTCCTTCATTGAATTTCTACTTGACGGGGTTGTTAGCCATAGGCAAGGGCATCATGATCCTCGCCTATTTGATGTTGCCGGGCCCCAAATTAGCTAGTGAAGGAAAAAAGCAAAGAAAAGAAAAATGTAGAAATTAAAAAAAAAAATTGCAAAAGTTGTTTACGTCAGCATTAGCTGAGTCACGTAGGATGACTGTATTTATGTCAGTGATTTCTACCTAAAATTGATTGCAAAAATTACAATAGCATATTGTCAAAATGTTTCTGACTAAATTGGCAAAATTTAAAGGTTTATGATTGAATCGACCGTTGGATTTGAGACTTTTTGGACAATTTTTCAATTTTGTTAGTGTATAAACTATCTAAAAAATGTTCAAATCTTTTATTGACAAAAAAATTAAATATATACTCATATGTCTTTGGTGCGTCCATATATATATATATTTTTAATGAGTATGCAGATTTATAAAATGCATGTATACCGGAATATGATTTTGCGGATGATAGAATTAAAATGGCCAATAGGTTGCTTTTGCTTATATACATTGGAAGGATAGATAATCTTGTTCTAGGGTTGGCGGTTTGAATGTACTACCCTTTACCGACCCAAAAAAAAAAGAAAAAAAAGAATGTACTACCCTTTAAATAGTTCAATTAATGAATCGTTATCTGTTATTCGTTATTTGTTGGACAATAACAAAAATGACAGTTCTTTGAAATGCCAAATCTTTAGTAGATTTTGTAATTAATCACATCGTAAAATTTGTCATGGTAAACATTATTAATATAGAAGGAATAATACCGGTTAAAGGAAATGAGTTCCATAAACATTAATAATGTGTTCAGTCAAACCAGCACCTTGAACATTAGTGTCTATTCTTCTAGTGCATAGAAATTTAGTCTCATCATATAGAAAGATATCTAAATGCATATTTGCAATTACATGATAATGCTCAAATAGTGAGAATCCTATATTAGGGTAATATAATGAATATAGTTCAAGATCCTATTTTTTTCCATTTCGAATCGTTTGGTAGCATTTAATGATTAACATAGTTGTATATGCTTTGATAATTTGTTTACTCATATCCTGTACTTTTCTACCTCTTTCATCCTTGTAGGTTAATTGGTTAGTCTCCACTATAAACAAGTCTCGTGTATACATCACTTAGAGCAATAGTCAATGTAAGTTATAACTTTCTATAAAGTTATTTTTTGGATATGAATATCTTGTAAAGTTTATTTTGTTCTTTGATATTTCGTGAGATAGACTATGACACAAATGCAATTTTTTTTCTATTATAGAGTATGGCTTTTTCAATTTTTCTTTTATGAGGTTCAATACTTAGTTTTTGAATGCGGAAGTCTTCACAAAAAGATTGACATAGTATAGCATTGTGATGCACATGCCTCATTCATCTTGATTTTTGAAGTATATTGGATAAACTTGGATGTATATATGAAGTGTGCAACTAGATTTCATTTAGAAAAAGTTACAAATACATGATCTATGTATAAATATAGTGCATATGTTCACAATTGTTTGATTTTGACTATAAGTCATAAATATTCCATTCTCTAATAATTAGGTATAATACTGATGATTCGTGATTGTAGGAAGTTGCTTCATAATTGAGAAAAAATTCAGATGAGGTGGTTGATCCGGATCCGATATCATATTGTATACCAAAACATTATGGCGGGATAAATGCATCGAATATCGAGGTAATTTTTATTTCGATGATTTTTTTATACATTGTTCACATATGCATTGTGAAGATTTGAACAACATTTCTGAGTTGGAGTGAATATTGATTGATAAATGACATATGATTAAATCCTAGGCACAATCAAGTCCATCTTTAGCCAAAGCCAAAACTAGGGCTAAAAGCACGCTAGTTGGGGAAGAGATTGTATCTTTTGTACTACCCCTAGATTGTCAAATTGGGACAGACTCGAGCAAGGTGGCTTCTAGAATTTCTTCTCAATTTTTTTACATTTAAATTCACATCAATATCTCAATTTATATATCTATATTTTTTAGAGTTCATTCATTTTTGTGATGTTGCTATTAACTATTGGTTGCAGAATATCCAACATCAATCTTCATGTGAAGAGAGGCTTCAAGAGTGGCATATTGAATGTGCAAATGGAAAATTAGATTTGGTAATTGCATATTCAAAACTTTTGTTGATTCTGATTTCCTTAATAGTATCAAAGTTTCGAAAGAAGTACTGTATATTCGAGTGATTTGTTATCTTTTAGACATTGCAAGGAGATCAAATGAATTATCTAGCAATGTATGTTGGCATAAAGGATTGAGAAATATCTTACTTTTACTTTATCACCTATTTGATTATTAAGTGTACTCAAACTTTCTTTACACCTTTTGATGAGTAATAGCTTTGCCCATGATTTTTGGGAATTTATTCGATAATGAAGCTAACAAAATCTACTATCTTTGCAGTTCTATCATCATGGACAGTCAAGTAGGATGTTTCGCTCAACTATTGAGGTTGTTGAGTTTATAATGGAGGCTTTCATTGCTAAGGACATCAGGGAATCATTCTGTACAAGTGAGTTATCAAAACTCTAAATAAGTAAAATGTGAACTAGTTATTTTTTATTTAGTGACACTTCATTTGGGTGCCAATTCAAGAGCAAGGTCCTAGTACTGCATCAAAAGGTTCATCGAAGAGAAATATGTCTTCGAAGAAAGAAGAAATTCCTCCATCCAAGTTATTTATGATCTTTAATGCAGAGAAGTTTCCGAATGCTCAACTTGAATCTAGCAGAAGTGTTGACTATACCAGTGTTGAAAACACAAACTCAGAAACCAACATTAAATGTTTTTTGGAGGAATCGCACAACAACCTCACAAACTTCTTCTGTAGTGGATCAGGGGCGCAAGGTTATTCCTTTGAAGCAAATCTTACAACTTAAGAAAAAAATGAGCTCCTTATATATGTTAATTATTTGATTATTTGATTTTTTTTATTGAAAGCGAACTTGGAGGGGAGAAATCCTTGAAGTCAAGCCGTGAGAACAAAGATGATGCATTTAGTGATGAAGAGACTCCTACAAGAGGCAAATCTGCTTGAGGGGAGGATTGCTTTGATTAGTTGAGAAAGGGAGCCATCACTTTGCACCAGCTCATGCATCCATGATTTAAGGAAGAGCATAAAATGACATGCATTAGTTTGAATGTTTCTTCACAAATATCTGACTTGGTTTATCGAATCAGTGCAACTAAGTTTATTTACATTTCATACAACAAACTTGTTGGATGATATATGTTCTTGAAACTTTTGTAAATTGAACTATGAATCATCAAGCCTTGTTTGTCAGCCGAGGATAGAGAAAGTGGAATGAGAATAAAGCCTATGTTTTCTTTCAAGTTGTTTTTGGTGGCTTATAATCTTTATTGCGATTAAAGACTCTTTAAATTTTTTTCATCAGTATAGGAGCTGGTGAGTCGAAATAACGAAATTGGGAACGTATGGGGGTATTTATCTCCCACTATTCAAGTATCCGCTGCCATAGTTTCCTGGAATTATCGCATTAGAAAACAAACCATTTATGGATTCATTTTCTGTGACATTGAACTCGGCTAGGTGATTAGGTTCAGTATCTCAAATAACAGCTTAAATTCCCATCAGGTTCTCATTTGGTACGAGACCATGCCCAATAAGAGCTGCGGACATCTCGCTAACCTTGGCATGGAGTCTTAGACCAGCATCATAGGCTATTCTTTTAGGATACTGATAAGAAGAGACAGCCATATGAGTCAGTTATCGTGCCAAAGGCACACTTATTGGCCATTACCAATCGAGCATCCAACATGAGGCTTAAGAAGAGGCCTAACTTGCAGTATCTTTCGCCAACCGTAGGCACTATTACCAGTTATATTCACTTCTAGGTAATTAATTAGCTTTTGTAATTATTTAGATGGTTGATTCTGTATGATTAACATTATCAATGTACAAGGAACTTATTTCTTTTAATTGGTATCGTTACTTTTCGTAGCTCACTATTTCATTATCAAATGATAAACTAAAAATATCGTCGTGGATATTTTTTGACTTTTTGGAATTGACATTCATATGGACAACTTCATGAGTCATTCTTGTTTAATACTTTCTAAAACAACTAAGAATATGCATCTAGCCTTTCCTCCTTATAGTTATTACCTTTTACCAACAAACAAAAAAGAATATAGATATGGCAATATAACTATCTTTCAAATGAATTGAGAATGAATGATCATGGGCAGAATTACCAAAAAGTCCTAAATCAATTGCAATTGTGCTAATTTAGTCATAATTTTTTTTGGCCAATTTAGTCCTAAACCTTTTATAACCGTGCCAATTCAGTTCATTCGGCCAAAATTGGCCGGTCGGTGCTAACGTGGACGCCGGTGGGGGACAACTGGCTGGCGAACACGAATTTGGCAATTTTTAAATATTTTAAATATTTTTGTTTTTCGAATTTTTTAATATATATTTTTCAATTTTTTAATTCTTCTTTTTTTCTTTTTTCTTTTCTCACATTCTTCTTCCTCTGGCTGGCCGGCACCAGCCAAAGGCGAGGGCTGGCAAGGCTTGCCCCTTGCTAGTGGCTAGCGAGGCTGACCTCGCCAGATTTGGCGAGGCCTCACCCTTGCTAGTGGCCAGTGAGGTTGACCTCTTTGACCCTCGCCTCCGGCCAGCTGAGGTGAGCCTCGCCGGCCAGCCAGAGGAAGTAGAAGGTCCCCACCTGCTCTAGGCTTTCAACATTTCAAAGCCAAGTATTTGGCCAAGGAGACCTCCAAATGTTGAACTAAACACCAAAAAAATTTCCAAGGGGCTTTGGGGGCTCAAAGCCCCTTAGAAATGCTGAACCAAACAGGGCCTAGGTTTAGGACTTTTTAGACAATTATCCCAATATTAACAAGATACAAACTAGCTTTTCAAGCGAACATGTGATCTCCTTCACTCTTATCAAGCCTATAATAAAATTTTATTCCAAACTTGTAGGAGTAAGGGTATGTTCCTTTCGTCGCACCGAAAATGGAGTTCATTTGCTAATAAGATGCTGCTAGATATTTGAAACGATTGGGCTAAATTCATCGTTCGTTGTAGTTAATGTGATCTGATTACGGTTTTAATGATCCCTACAAAAGGCCAAGGCCATTCATGGAAGTCAAAAATGCAAAATCTGGCATTTAATTCTTTAGTCTAATGAGCATTCGAGGTTTGAATTTGAAATGCATAAGAGATAAGGATCAATGCGTGTCCTGAGACCTCTTTACATTTGACCACTTACATCCATAAAATTTGGTAATCTCTTAAATGTTAATTCTGATTACAGTATTTCTAATCACACATGAACTGGTGCTAGTTTACATTCCTAAAATTCCTTTGGCTCTCTCTCTCTCTCTCTCTCTGCCGCAAAAGCGCCTAAATAATTTCAAATAATCGTATTTTCCATAAATCAATTAAAAGTCAAGAAAGTGGATATGTTTTTCCAAGTTTCACTTGCCCAAACTTGTCACGCCCCGATCCTCGGGCACGCACACATCCTTCTACCTTGGTCGATTTTAATATGCGATATCCCAGGACAATGTATCGCCAACCCTTTCAATTTTTAAGCACATGCGGAAGCAGTTAAAATCCCCAGACAATAAAACGATGGGATAGAAAAGCAGGGCCATATTTTTCATATTGAAATTTATAACCAAACTTTTATACAAACCATAAACCCTTTCACAACTATTCACATCAAAACGGAGATCTCAAAAAGAAGACAGAAACTTAGATGAACTAGGCCGTACTCAAGGCCCCTCTCATAAATGTCTTCTTCTTCCAAAAATCATTTTCTTCAGATCTCACCTCCGAGTTCTCCTTCTCGGATTCCTCCTCCTCAGCTCTTTATCGGGGTCCTGAAATGGTTTCCCCAAACTGGGATGAGACTACGTCTCAGCGAGTTCTACCCCACTAAGCCCGATTAGAAAACTATTATACTAAAGGCTGCCTAAACACGCACAGGGCAGAGGACTTACCTTGGCCTCAGATCTCACCTGCAAGTCAGTACAATTCATAATAGGCACCCAAGCAATCATATGACCGATCGAAGCATCGATCAAATCGACCTAGTCGATTACATGCCAAATAAATCAATCCCCACTGTGGGATATTTAAAAGCTAGGCCACGTGCATTCTCCAGGACGACCTTCCAAGTCTCCGAGCCACGTGCCTCAAACCTCGGATCCACGTGCATTCTCTAAGGCGACCTCTTCGCCAAGGTGGTACATCAAGCCACCGAGCCACGTGTCCTTTTACGATGCCCGGGCCCACGTGCATTCTCTAAGGTACTCGCTTACCAAAGTGACGCATCAGATCACCGAGCCACGTGCCCTTTTAGATGCCATTCCGAATACTGGACCCACGTGCATTCTCTAAGGTACTCGCTTACCAAAGTGACGCATCAGATCACCGAGCCACGTGTCCTTTTAGATGCCTGGGCCCACGTGCATTCTCTAAGGTACTCACTTACCAAAGTGACGCATCAGATCACCGAGCCACGTGCCCTTTTAGATGCCAAACTCTGTCACCGAGCCACGTGCATTCTCCAGGACGACATACCGAGTCTCCGAGCCACGTGCATTCTCTCAGGCGACCTCTTCGCCAAGGTGACATATTCAACCACTGAACTCACGTGCATTTTCCAGGTGATATTCCAATTCACCGAGCCCACGTGTCCTCTTTCAAGTGGTTACCAATCTTCTTTCAATACCGACAACCAATGCTCAACGATTTCTCAATCAAATAATTAAATCAACTCAACAAAGCATTATAAATGCTGAATAACATACTTGGCCATTTACCAATCTACAATTCAATCTCAATCAATTCCAATCAATTTAGGGTAAATCCCTAAAATATCACAATTTATTCAATTCCATACAACGTGGAGCTCAAATAAATAAACGGACTGCGCCACGACGATCAGCACGAGATTTTGGTCGTCGGCCATCAAAATCTTAATTTCCGAAAAATAATTAATTTATTTATTAATTTCGAAAATTAATTAATTATTATTAAAAATTCAATTTAGCTCAAAATAAAGCCCGATTACATAAACGGACTTCACCACGGTCATCAGCACAATATTCCGGTCCCGAGCCACCTCAGTTGAATTTTTGGAAAATAAATAATTATTTAATTTAATTCCGAAAATTAATATTTAAATACAAAAATATCCACTTAGGCCCGAAAAGCCTAATTGGAGCCCACTAAGGGTCGGGAAAAATCCCGAGGCACTTCCAATAATTAGTAGACCACGTCTACTTGCTAATTACACAATCAATTTATCTAAATCACATCACAATTGACTAATAATTGCTAATTTATTCTAATCTAACAACCTAAACATAATTAATTAAATATAAACCAGCTTAAAGCATAATTAGCCACTAATCCTGGATTAGTGAGCTTACTCACCAAATCGCACGCAAATCGGATCAATCCGACGGCGGCAACGCGAGGAACGATTCTTCCCAAAGCACCGCTCGGGTTCGGGGCCGGGAAACGGCCCAAAACGGCCTTGAACCAGCTGGAAACCCATTTCGTGGGTCTGCTGGAATGGCTGGAAAAACACACAAACAGCAACCTACAACCACGGCAAGGGCGGCAAGGCGCGGGGGAAGGCCGGTGGAGGTCCGGCGGCTTCAAACGGCGGCCGGAGGTGGCCGGACGGGGTGGAACGAAGGCTGAGCAGAGGCCAAACGGCCTGAACGGCGCACGGCGGAGACGACGAGGTGCGAAGGGGCGGCGGCGGACGCGGGGGCGTGCGCGGCGTGCACGGGCGGCGGTGCGGTGGCGAGCTGTGACGGTGCGGTGAGCTGCTCCGCTTCTGTCGTCTTCGGTTCGGCTTCTGGTTCTCACGAACAGGAGGGGAAGAAGAAAGGAGTTGGTTCGGTCACGTGGGGGAAAATGGGGGAGGAGAGAGGAGAGAGAAGAAGAGAGAAAGAAGGGATAAGAAGAAGGGTTTTCTTTTTGACTAGTCAAAAGTAGAAACAAAAGAAAGAGAAGCCAATTTAAAATTGGCAAGGGGCATTCGGTTGGTGGGGATGCTCGCACGAAGGGGGAAAGGGGAGAGGAGAGAGAAAAGAGAGAAAAGAGAGAGAGAAAGAAAAAGAAAAGAAAAAGAATAATACTATTCTAATTTTTCTTTTCTATTTCCATTTCCCTTTCTATTTTCTTCCGGTCTTCGATTTTTCCTCCGATAATTTCTTTCTTGAAATTTCGAACTCAGCAATTAATTGATAGACGATGAGACGGTCCTAAAAATGAATTGTGACACGTCCGAATATTCGATTCCCAAAACCGAATTAAATTTCATGATTAAAATCGACCGGACGCGATTTTAGTCCAATCCAACCAATTAGGTAGCTTTTAGGGATTTTACCGCGGTTATATCCCTTAACGGCTTCACCCAATAGGTTAGCTAACTCGTGAGTGATCAGCTCAGAGAAAAAGGACCATAGGCACGTCGACGAAATGCACATTTCACTTTATCGAAATGGGGTCGAATTTCAGGATGTCACAAAACTCATTTGAAGTTTCCTTTGTAATAAGCAATACACATAACGTAGGTTCGTGTACCTAATGATTATATTTGGCTTTGCATTTATGAAAAAGGTTATAATTTAGTAGGGTCAGATTCAATTTAGCTTTTAAGATCTTTTTGACCGCCAATTTAGGTAAATTAAATTTCATGAGATTGCATTGATGTAAATGTACTAGTTGAACATAATAAATAGGCAAAATTGTTTGGCTCTATTTAACCGCGTTCTTTGAAATATTGACCATTTTATTCTCTACATCTACTGTCTCCTCTCTTTCAAATGGAAGACCCTAAAATTTCAACCCCACCAACCTCACCGCAAGAGAAATTCCAAGATGGATTATCTGGGGTATCATCTCCAAAGACAAGTGCAGATCAATCGAAAATGATTGAGGTATGTCCCAATTGACCTTTGTACTACGTTATTGACCAGGTATTCGTTTTTCAAATACAAAGAAATGGATTTTTTTAATGAAAAATAAACCAAATTTTATGATTGATAATAGATAATAAAAAAATAATTCCTATGCTCTCAAGCAACCTCATTTGGTTTATGATAGAGTTAAGATTTGATTGACCACAACTCCATCATCTAGATCTGTGAATTGATTCTACAAACTTAACTTCTATCAAGTTAGAATCTAATTCTATTTTTTAAGTGCATGCAAATCTAAATATTTATTCTAACGATTAATTTTTGGTTGAATTTTATTTTGAAAAATTGTCCAAAAAGTCCTAAACCTATTATATGATGGCTAGTTCAGTTATAAACTTTTCAATTTTTTCAATTTAGTCCTAAATCTTTTTGAGGATTTGCAAAATTGTTTATGTGGATGATTTTTTCCTTTTCATTTTAAAAATTCTGATTTTTTTTAAAATTTTTCCTTTGCTTTTTTGTTCTTTTTTTTTTTCCTTCATTGAATTTCTACTTGGCGGGTTTGTTAGCCATAGGCAAGGGCATCACGATCCTTGCCTATTTGATGTTGCCGGGGCCCCAAATAGCTAGTGAAGGAAAAAAGAAAAGCAAAGAAAAAAGGAAAAAAAAAAGAAAATTGTAGAAATTTTTTTAAAGAATCGCAAGAGTTGTTTACGTCAGTATTGGCTGAGTCACATAAGATGGCGGTGTCCATGTTTGCGATTTCTACTTAAAATTGATTGGAAAAATTACATTAGCATATTGTCCAAATATTTCTGACTAAATTGGTAAAATTTAAAGGTTTATGATTGAATCGACCACTGGAATTGAGACATTTTGGACAATTTTTCAATTTCTTTATAGTATAAAATGATTAAAAAATGTTTAAATCTTTTATTGACAAAAAAAAAATTACATATATATTTACATGTATCAATATCAATATGTTCATATGTCTTTGGTGCGTCCATATTTTTTTTATGAGTATGCAGATTTATAAAATGCATGTATACCGGAATATGATTGTGCATATGATAGAATTAAAATGGCCAATAGGTTGCTTTTGCTTATATACATTGGAAGGATAGATAATCTTGTTCTAGGTTTTGGTGGTTTGAATGTACAACCCTTTACATAGTTCGATTAATGAATGTTATTCGTTATTCGTTGGACAATAACACAAATGACAGTTCTTTGAAATGCCAAATCTTTATTAGATTTTGTAATTAATCGCACAATAAAATTTGTCATGGTAAACATTATTAATATAGAAGGAATAATACTGGTTAAAGGAAATGAGTTCCATATACATTACTAATGTGTACAGTCAAACTAGAACCTTGAACATTAGTGTCTATTCTTCTAGTGCATAGAGATTTAGTCCCATCATATAGAAAGATATCTAAATGCATAATTACAATTACATGATAATGCTCAAATAGTGAGAATCCTATATTAGGGTAATATAATGAATATAGTTCAAGATCCTATTTTGCAGCATATATTTTTTTTCCCTTTTGAATCATTGGGTAGCATTTAATGACTAACATAGTTGTATATGCTTTGATAATTTTTTTACTCATATCCTATACTTTTCTACCTCTTTCATCCTTACAGGTTAATTGGTCAGTCTCCACTATAAACAAGTCTCATGTTATGATTGGATCGAATGAAGCATGTGGTTCAAAGAAACAAGGCATTTGCAATCAAGGAGGAGAACATGACCAAGTTTATACATCTCTTAGAGCAATAGTCAATGTAAGTTATAACTTTCTATAAAGTTATTTTTTGGATATAAATATCTTGTCAGGTTTATTTTGTTCTTTGATATTTTGTGAGATAGACTATGACACAAATGCAATAATTTTCAATACTTAGTTTTTGAATGCTGAAGTCTTCACAAAAAGATTGACATAGCATAGCATTGTGATGCACATGACTCCATCTTGATTTTTGAAGTATATTTGATAAACCCGAATGTATACATGAAGTGCGCAACTTGATTTCATTTGCAAAAAGCTACAACTACATGATCTATGTATAAATATAGTACATATGTTCACAATTGTTTGACTTTGACTATAAGTCATAAATATTTCATTCTTTGATAATAAGGTATAATACCGATGATTCTTGATCGTAGGAAGTTGCTTCACAATTGAGAAAAAGTTCAGATGAGGTCCTTGACCCGGATCAAAAATCGTATTGTATACCGGACTATGGCGGGATAAATGCCTTGAATATCAAGGTAATTTTTATTTCGATGATTTTTTATACATTGTTCACATATGGATTGTGAAGATTTGGACAACATTTCCGAGTTGGAGTGAATATTGATTGATAAATGACATATGATTAAATCCTAGGCACAATCAAATCCATCTTCATCCAAAGCCAAAACTAGGGATAAAAGCACACTAGTTGGGGAAGAGATTGTATCTTTCGTACTACCCCCAGATTGTTAAATTGGGACAGACTCGAGCAAGGTGTCTTCTAGAATTTCTTCTCTATGTTTTTACATTTAAATTCACATAAATATCTCAATTTATATATGTATAAATCTTTAGAGTTCATTCATTTTTGTGATGCCACTATTAACTATTGGTTGCAAAATATCCAACATCAATCTTCATTTGAAGAGAGGCTTCAAGAGTGGCATATTGAATGTAGACGACCTGCAAATGGAAAATTAGATTTGGTAACTGCATATTCAAAACTTTTGTTAATTCTACTTTCCTTAATAGTATCAAAGTTTCGAAAGAAGTACTGTATATTCGAGTGCTTTGTTATCTTTTAGACATTGCAAGGAGATCAAATGAATTATCTAGCAATGTATGTTGGCATAAAGGATTGAAAAAAATCTATTTTTACTTTATCACCTATTTTATTATTAAGTGTAGTAACATTCTTTACACCTTTTGATGAGTAATAGCTTTGCAGATGATTTTTGGGAATTTATCCGATGCTAACGAAGCTAACGAAATCTACTATCTTTGCAGTTCTATCGTCATGGACAATTAAGTAGGATGTTTCGCTCAACTATTGAGGTTGTTGAGTTTATAATGGAGGCTTTCATTGCTAAGGAGACATAAAGGATCATTCTATACAAGTGAGTTATTAAAACCCTAAATAAGTAAAAATGTGAACAAGTTATTTTTTATTTAGTGACACTTCATTTGGGTGCCAATTTAGGAGCAAGGTCCTAGTACTGAAGCAAAAGGTTCATCGAAGAGAAATATGTCTTCCAAGAAAGAAGAAATTCCTCCATCCAAGTTATTTAAGATCTCTAATGCAGAGAAGTTTCCGAATGCTCAACCTGAAATTAGCAGAAGTGTTGACTATACCAGTGTTGAAAACGCAAATTCAGAAACCACCATTAAACGTTTTTTGGAGGAATCGCGCAACAACTTCACAAACTTCTTTTGTAGTGGATCAGGGGCACAAGGTTATTCCATTGAAGCAAATCTTACAACTTAAGAGAAAATATGAGCTCCTTACATATGATAATTATTTGATTATTTTTTTTATATTTTTTTTTATAGAAAGCGAACTTGGAGGGGAGAAATCCTTGCAGTCAAGCAGTGAGAACAAAGATGACGCATTTAGTGAGTGATGAAGAGACTCCTACAAGAGGCAAATCTGCTTGAGGGGAGGATTGCTTTGATTAGTTGAGAAAGAGAGCCATCACTTTGCACCAGCTCATGCATCCATGATTTAAGGAAGAGAATAAAATGACATGCATTAGTTCGAATGTTTCTTCACAAATATCTGACTTGGTTTATCCAATCAGTGCAACTGAGTTTATTTACATTTCATACAGCAAACTTGTTGGATGATATCTATTCTTGAAACTTTTGTAAATTGAACTATGAATCATCATGCCTTGTTTGTCAACCGGGGATAGAGAAAGTGGAATGGGAATAAAGCCTATGTTTTCTTTCCATTTGTTTTTGGTGGCTTGTAATCTTTATTGAGAATAAAGACTCTTCAAATTGTTGTCATCAGTATAGGAGCCAGTGAGTCGAGATAACGAAATCGGGAACGTAATGGGGGCATTTGTCTCCCACTATTCAAGTATCTGCTGCCATATTTTCCTGGAATTGTCACATTAGAAAACGAACCATTTATGGATTCATTTTCTGTGACATAGAACTCGGCTAGGTGATTAGGATGAGTATCTCAAATAGCAGCTTAAATTCCCATTAGGTTCTCATTTGGTACGAGACCATGCCCAATTAGAGTCGCGGACATCTCGCTAACCTTTGCATGGAGGCTTAGACCAGCATCATAGGCTATTCTTTTAGGATACTGATAAGAAGAGACAACCATATGAGTGTCAGTTATCGTGCCAAAGGCACGCTTATTGGCCATTACCAATCGAGCATCCAACATGAGGCTTAAGAAGAGGCCTAACTTGCAGTATCTTTCTCCAACTGTAGGCACTATTACCAGTTATATTCACTTTTAGGTAATTAATTAGCTTTTGTAATTATTTAGATGGTTGATTCTGTAATGGTTAACATTATCAATGTACAAGAACTTATTTCTTTTGGAATTGACATTCGTATGGACGACTCACGAGTAATTCTTGTTTAATACTTTCTAAAACAACAAAGAATATTCATCTGGTAATATAACTATCTTTCAAATGATTCGAGAAAGAATGATCATGTCATCACATGATAACAAGAGAGTTTCATTAAGAGGTCAAGTTCAAATTCCAAATAAAAAAAAAATGAAACAAAAATATCAACGGTCTATCCTAACATGGGTTAGAACAAGGGTCCGAATTTGATCCCTTGTCTGGATTGTATTTTGGCTTTGAAAAAAAAATGGAAAATAGTCGAAACGATAAGCAAATGGCATGAAAGCAATGGCATTAGAAACTTCTTAGTGTGTCCTATGTCTTCCTAGAAGAGCTCAAGTCCAAACTATGTCAATTTGGTATCCTAAAATTGAGATCTCTAAAAGTGTGCGCATCAGTAACAAAGAAAACAAAACATAATCATTTATTAGAAAACCTTAAAATTACTCAAAGAATGCACAAACGGCATGAAAAAATCACATGGGACATAGGATTGGATGCGATGGAAAGTTTGGATAGTCATCTAATCCTAAATCGGTATGCAAAATGTCTTACAATTTAAATGACATTATGAGATGATTCATGATTCCTAATGGTATGCTTGAGAATTCTAAGTGTGATGAACACTTTTTGTGAGACAAATTTAATGTGCAAGATGCAACTCAAATGACATGACTTAAACATGTATGCAAACCTTGCAACATGTAGTTCAATCATCAAGGAGGCATGATCATAAGATTTGATCCAAGATGACTCAAACAAGCATGGAAAAGTGTGTATATGACAATGTTTTATTTCAGCATTAAGTTTACAGAACAAACATGATTTTAGCCATCCTCAAAACATGCATAAATCCTACCAAAAATCTCACAAACAGAGCATACGATGATGAAGATTTCTCATTAAGATGTCAAAACTCAATTAAGATGATGAGTCATGGCAAAAATGGAAAAACAAACAAACTATATGTCCAACACATGTTGCTACAGTACCTTTTATTTTAGTGCACACAATTAACTCACTTTCCCAATGTCATGCGTCAATTGAACATATAATATATATATATATAATATATATATATATATCATGTATTTCAAATTTTATGAAGGATTTGTGACCAAATATGTGCATTTATGGACTCAATTTCATCAAAACAAATCTCCGACAAATGCAAGATAGATTGACCTATGTTCAGATTTAGGCAATTTTGACCTAGCTAAACATGTCTAAAAATTTTGAAAAAAAAATACAAGACATGCACAACACCTGTACGAGAAACTTTAATGAAGAAAAGTTATGCCAAAACTCAACCCAAAAGTCAATAAAAAAAAAATATAAAAATTAGAAATCCAAACGGAACAGATTTAAGATGAACTCTAGCCTCAATCTCCTATTGAGACCTTGCTTCATTGAGCTCGAGGCCAAAGAGCTTACCTCTTAATGTTTTTTGCATGAAACGAACTCCTGTGTACTATCACCGAGCCACCGTGACACCTGGGAATGTCAATGACTGTCTTAGAGGGACTAAGATCGCTAGAGATGCTGAAGACAATGCCAAATTTGCTTTAATTTGTTGCTGGACAAAACAGCCATTAGACTGGGCACCAAAAGACCAACGGCGACTACTTGGAACTCGAGGAAGGGTAGAGGAACGTTGTGGTGGTTGGCAGTGCCAGAGAGATCGTCGGCGAGAGGTTGAATGCCGGCGAGGGGTGGTGCACCAAAGGAAAAAAAATTGCATGCAAAGATGAGAGGGAGAAAGTCGATGGGGGAGAGAGAGTTTTTCGTGAGAGAAAACAGATCTGAAAAAAATGCCCCCTCTCAAATTTTTTCAAAGGAAATTTATATTTATATGTGCATGAGAGAGGCCATCTTAGCCCTTGGATCGATCCAAGGGTTATGATGCTATATTTCTTCTTAATAAATTTAATAGCTCTATGATGACACCCAAATCCATCACATGTCTAAATTGAATGGTCATGAGGCATTCTCAATGGACGGTGATGATCTAATCTTGAGGTAAGGGATTAGTTGGGGTCCTTTTGTAATATAATCAAACTTGGGGGGCAAATTTGCAAATTTCATAAATCTGGGGAAAATTTCAAAACTTGAAAATTAAGGGCATAAATGCATGGACCATGAAGTGGGTTAGCTGCGGGTGGTTTCCGGCCAAAAAATGACCTAGAGAAATTTGCCGGTCAACACTTGTCAAATATGGTCAACGATGGTCAACATTGGGTTGACCGGGTTGAATTTTTGTTTGAATTTTATTATGATTTTTCTGGTTTTACCGAATTTAAACAAAATCAAATATTTCTACATGAATCGGATCAAATGAGATGCAATTGGGCTATCTCAAATCGACTATTTATGCACAAAATATTTAAATGCATCGAATGCCTATTGAAGTGAGGTCACAAGCTAAACTCATATTTTTAATTGAACCTCAATTGGCCAAATTGAAGCTCAATTATTTCAATTACATCCTAGTCTAGAATGGGCCAAGTCAAATTCTATCAATTGAAGCATCTTAGCTAGTTTTCCTAACCTTTGAATAAGTCAAATCGACCAAACTAGAATGTGCCAAGTGAATCTCTCAAAATTGACCCCGGAATTAGACTTATCTAAAAAAATGAGTGAAATGCAATCGTCCGTTCACAAGTCATGAAGAATTGATTTCGGTCCCCTAATTAGGGTTCAAAACGACAATTCGCATTTCAATTCAATAAATTGTGAAATTGGATGTGCACGCAGATTTCAAACAGTCCCAAAACCAAATATCGACAAAGAAACTGCACCTAATTATGACTAGAATAAAAGTAATTTTATTTTTTGTCGATTTAGAACCTAAAATTGAAAAATTCAAAAATCAAGGTTCCTAATCGAATTTTGTGAATTTTTTGACACAAAAGTCAAATTGGCATTAAAAGAAATGTATTTGTGCATTTTTTTTTTATTTTTTGGTCAAAAGTTTGATAAAAAAGTCAATCATTTAGTTGACTTTTCCTAAAATGTCGTTTTTTTTGTCAAATCTTTGAATTTTCAAGAAATTGATTTGAAAAAAGTGAAATTAAAGTTAAGTGAATTTTTTTTTTGGGTAAAAAGTCAACCTGAAAGTTAACCATTTGACTGTTATGGTTTTTCTTGAAAATGAGCTAAAAACTACTTAAAAACGACAATGAAAAGAAATAAATGAAAAATGACACTTTTTGGTCGAGAAATTTAATGACGCGTCGACTAAAAATCAGGTATCAACACACTTAAGTACCACTTTTTTTTGAAAATTAAGACACTTTAGTGTTAAGTCCGGCGAGAGTAGCAAGAAATTTGATGTGGAATTTTCTTTTTTAATTATATATGTGGTCTACGTGGCTCATCAAAAGCCAACTCTACAATGAAGGTGCAAAACGAAATCGTTTTACTCCTAAATTTATGAATTTAATATTAATTAAAAATAAGTTAAAAACTAAATTATTTAAATAAAAATAAAGATAATATAATAATATAAAATGGCAAACACGTTCAATGAGGGTCTTAATCCTTGCCACCGACATTGGGGATGGTCGACCGAGGTCGCCGGTGGTCGGCCAAGGTCACTAGCCATTGCCTAGGGGCTGGTGATCCTGGCCAAACCTTGCCCCATTGTCGTCAATGGCAACGAGGGCCATGCAAGCCCTTGTTGAATGCTGCTGTAGATCTTTTCTTCTTTAAATTTATTTTAATTAATATTTATATTAATATTAAATTTTAAGACAACATTGGCACCACAAACGACTTTGGACTGATTCAGCCACATCAACACCAAAAACGACGTCGTTTTGCATTTATCTTGCCGAAAAAATGCCATGTCAATAATCTGATTAGAATTTCTTGCCGTTGAAATTTAAGTATTCATTTTTTTCTCCGATTTTGGCATTTAATTGTATCTTTTGGACTTTTTGACACTTAAATGTCCCCGTGTACTAAGTTTTGGCACTCATGGTGTTTGCATCTCATTTTTCAAGTATGCTTTCTGCATAACCTTTTTGGGAAATAAGAATCCCACTTGCACTTTGCTTCACTTTTATGCCAAATTAATAATTTATGAGATCATTATACGTCATTTCAAATTCCTTCATCATGGATGCCTTCAAAACATCAAGTCGTTTCATTTTTTATATTGAGAATAAAAATCTTGTTCTTCGACATCTTCGCATTTGCAATTAGTTTATTATTTTGATCTCTTAGAACAAAGCTTTCATGCAAACAATATAGCCTTTCTCTAGTATTATCCCAAACTCGAGATATTACTTGACATTTTTGGTACATAATAAACATTAGTAGTAAGTTGATGTGCACCATTCTTTAAAACGAGTCAGAATTATACTTTTGCCTTTGATAAGAATTTTGGAATTATCACCGAACGAGACTTTCTCCTTAATTGTCTCATCTAATAGTGGAAGTATACCTTAAGTGCTAAATCCGGGGCTGTGTTCTCTAGACAGCCTAAGACCTAGGGCCTGTTGACACAATAGTTAGAGAGGCATGATGGACAACGCTGTATAGTGGGAATGGATCAACGCGGGTTTATAAAAATTCCTTAAAATGGCATGGATCTATGCGGGTTTGTGAAGACTCCTTAAAATGGTATGTTTCCTAAGTGAAAATTCAGCACATAAATTGGTCCATGGTGCGGTGTAGCTAAATATGCATTAACCATGCTAAAATTTGGGCCGAGATAATTTAGGATGACTATGCAACAGAAAAAAAAAAAAATCAACTCCACCCGTTTTTTAAGCTTGGATTTTATGCGAGGGGAGCCTCAGATTGAATCACAAAAAAACATATACATTCATGTCCTACAAGGGTCAAGTATAAGTGGGAACCCTAATGGAACAGGCCCGTCAATACCCTTAGACTAATTAAACCGATGTGATACATTGATTGGCACACGAGTTATTGGAATTTTTAGGTATCTAAAAAAAAACATCAGTTCTCTACAGTACTTTAACCCACCTTGTACATCAGTTTTCTCGACTTGGCAACTAATCCAGAATCTACAATTCTGGTTATGTTTTCTCCCTTCCCACCTGTGACTGACTGCATGGCTTGAACTCTTCCTACATCGGGCTCATCGTTCACTTCCGTCGGACTCAAAACCATGTTGCATATGCGAAATTCTGCGCCAATTGTCAGTGGTTAGCTTCCGCATGTCTATCCTTCTTGGTGATTGTCATGAATGGTATTGAATTGTTGTTACTCTCCATCTGCTATCCTCGTCGTGGTCTCTATTTCTATTTTTCGCTTCACTGGAAGTGGTTCCATTCGACATGGCTTCGAATGAACTGGCCCAATCTTCACGTCTAGTTGCTCTCTGTTCTAGCCTGAGTCGTCTCACTACTGAACAAATTATTGAAGATTGGGATGAAGCTCCACCCACTGACACGGTAGAGGAATGCCGTTTAACACTAGTTGCCAAAATTTTGTCCGACCCATCTATCAATCTTCCAGCACTTCAAACCAAGCTCCAGAAAGCATGGCATATAGATTCTGTAGATATAACACAAAGTGAGACAGGTTTCTACATTGCAAAGTTTAAGACCAACGCAGATATGCAAAGAGCGTATGTTAATTTCAAAGTTCTTGATGGAGGACATTGGCTTTTTTCCGGCCACTTGGTTATTTTCAAACCCTGGATTCCCAATACCCCCCTATACTATTATGATTTCTCAACCTGTGAATTTTGTGTCCAAGTCATTGGATTACCTTTAGAATGGTCTTCAGAGCGTATGTTAATAAAAGCTGTACAACAACTTGGTGAGATTAAAGACGTGAAGACGGATTCAAAGGAAGGCCAACTGTCTAAAGTAGGAAGAGTTCGTGTTCAACTTAACGTGCATACACCTCTTGTCATAGGGAAATTAATACGAATACAGGGCAAGCCTTTTTGGCTAGATTTCCGATATGAATGACTTTCTCATTTCTGCTTCTCCTATGGCAAGCTCGGGCATTACGCGATGTACTGCAAGGATGTTCCCTACACTAAAGATAAACATGAGGGATGAGAAAAGATGGCCTATGGGCCATGGCTCCGAGCCGAGGTCAAAATGCATAGTCCTTACTGGAAACTCTTTTATGCCCCACTAGATTCATCAAAGCAAGCAGAAGAAATTATTCCTGAAACTCCCCCTGCACAGGTAACTACGGCTCAATTGTTGCCTCCTCCATCTACAATTATGGGTGAAAATCCAAACAAGGAGTTCGAAGGTTACCGTTCTGAGTCTACTATACCTTCTTCACCATCCCAACTCCCACTGGTTATGCATAGTACAGCCCTTGTACCTGCTGACCAAAAGCTAAAGGGAGTTCAATCCTCGCCTATGGACTGCAAAACATCAATGAAGCAGAATAATCCTCGGTTGAAACCTCTTCTAGGCTCGGCCAAAAAACAGTGAAGATATAATCCATATGAATCCAATAGTGTTTTCATTGTGGAACCTCCTGACCTACACTTAATGGATGCTCCTGTTTTCCTAGCAAATGAGAATGAAGTTCGGGCTCTGGTGGCTGGCCCTAAACAGCCACCTGTTGACAAATGAAGCTTATCTATTGGAATTGTCAGGGTTTGGGCAATCCCTTGACAGTTTGCACCCTTAGGGTCATGATGATCGTTGAAAAGCCCGATATAATACTTCTTACGGAAACTAAAAATTGAGCAGCTAAGCTGAAGCAAGTGTAGAGAATTCTCACCTTTTCTCAATCCTATATACTTGATCCAGTTGGTCTGGCGGGAGGTTTAGCAGCTTTCTGGAATGATCCCATCTCTTTACAGGTGATCACAGCCACAAAATACTGGTTAGACATGACTTGTAAGTTTGGCCTGCAAAGTAAGACTATTCGCATTACCTTTCTTCACGCTCCTACAGAATTTCAACAGCGCTGGGTGGTATGGGATGATCTTCGCCACATTCATTCCCAAAATAACTTTCCTTGGCTCTGTGCTGGTGATTTTAACGAAGTCCTCTACCCTTGGGAAAAGATCGGTAAAAGACCTGCCTTGTTGCAACGAATGCAATCGTTTCGAACTATGTTAGATTATTGTGCTTTTATTGAGTTAGAAGGCAAAGGTTGTAAATTCACCTGATTAAATAATAGAGCAGGAGAGGAGCTGGTAAAGGCCAAACTTGATCAAATGGTTTGCTCGATGGACTGGCGTTTATTGTTTCCTACAGCAGAAGTTGTTGCCCTCCCACCAGTGGGTTCTGACCACTGTCCCCTTGTGCTTAATACATCACCAATTATTCACAAACTGAGTAGGCCTTTTGTATTCGAAGCTTTTTGGAATGAAGATCCTGAATGCAGGCATATTATTTCGAAAGCATGGACTTCAGCTGACTTAGAACACGCTGATTTTAGTCGGCAAGTGAGGAATGTGACAGCAGCCCTTCAAAGATGGAGCCGTTGCAAGTTTTCAAATGGTCAACAAAAATTTGTGATCCTGCAGGACAAATTAAAGCATCTTATCAATCAAACTTCCCCAATTGACAAGGTACATGTATCACGTTTGAAAGAAGAAATACGACAAGCTTGGAAACAAGAGGAACAATATTGGGCTTTACATTCTTGAATTAAATGGCTTAATTTAGGCGATAAAAATACTCAATTCTTTCATGCATCAACTATTCAGCACCGACAACGGAATCGCATTACTATGTTACAAGATGAAAATCAGCACTAGATACGTGATATCCTAGCCTTCCAGAATATGACACTCTCCTATTTTTCTCAACTCTATACTTCAGAGGGTTATTGTAACTACCACCCGCTTCTGGACCAATGCACGACAGTTGTTACACCCGAGATGAACCATCAAGTGACAGCCACTCTTACTCTTGAGGAAGTTCGCCAAGCTACTTTCCAAATGGCAGCTACCAAAGCTCTGGGACCAGATGGCTTAACTAGCCTATTTTATCAAGAGCATTGGGAAACAATTCAAGATAGCCTGTTTGAATTAGTCCAAAATTTTATGCTATATGAGGAAATGCCTCCAGGTCTAAATCAGACTATTCTCACCCTCATTCCCAAAACATCTCAACCTGAAACACTGGACCAATTCCAGCCCATCAGCTTGTGTAACTTCGCATGCAAAGTTATATCCAAAGTGCTCGCTAATTGCCTCAAACCCTTATTGCCTATTCTCATTTCTAAGGAACAATCAACATTTGTTCAAGGCCGCCAGATCCAAGACAATATCCTTATTGTCCAAGAAGTTCTTCATCACTTTCGCACACACCAAACTACTAGAAGTTTCAATGCTATTCTGAAAACAGACATGAAAAAAAAGCCTATGACAGGGTTGAATGGGATTTCTTACGAGATTATCTCCTTAAACTAGGTTTTCATCCAAGGTGGGTAGGTTGGATTATGCTATGCGTCACCACTTCATCCCTCGGTGTGAAGTTCAATGGAGAAATCTTAAACTATTTCTTTCCAACTCGAGGGCTGAGACAGGGTGATCCCATCTCACCTTATCTATTTATCCTTGTGGCTAATGTTTTATCCTCTTTAATTACCTAAGCTATCAGTTTAGGACAACTCAAAGGCCTTCGTTTGAATAGATGGTGTCCTACATTATCACACTTATTTTTTGTTGACGACGCCATCTTCTTTTTAGCTGACACTACTTCAGAATGTCACAATTTAGCAAATCTTTTGAACTTATATTGTGTGGTTACTGGTTAGCTGATTAACCGCAATAAATCGGGTCTCATTTTTTCCAAGAACTGTCCTATTTCTTTACAGCAGAATATGGCTGAGGAACTTCGGATCCCAATTTTACAAAGGACTGGAACATATCTAGGCCTTCCATCAGACTGGGGCAGATCAAGGAAAGAGGTGTTCTCATGGATAATTGCACGAGTTAATGCTAAGCTTGAGGGATGGAAGGAGCAGCTCATTTCTAAGGGGGGTAAGGAAATCCTAATTAAATATGTTATTCAGGCTATTCCACAGTATGCGATGATGATATTTCAACTGCCTATTTCTATTTGTTCTTCTATTGAAAAGTGCATAGCTAGATTTTGGTGGCGAACTAATCAGAATAAGGGAGGTGTGTATTGGAAGAAATGGGATGTCTTGAAAGATCAAAAGATACAAGGGGGAATGGGATTCCGTGATTTGCTGACTTTAAATAAGGCACTTTTGGGAAAACGGGCTTGGCGAATGTTAACTAATCCTGACTCGTTATGGGGAACTCTGTTTAGGGGTTTGTATTTTCACTCCTCTAATTTTCTATCGGCTGTTCGAGGAAATAGGCCATCTTGGGGGTGGCAAAGCATTCTGAAAGGCAAGGATACTATTTTACCAAATCTTTGCTAGTCTGTTGAGAATGGAGCTTCTATACGAATTCGAGGTGATCACTGGTTACCTATGGGAATCATCTACGGACCTATAGCTAGAGCGGAACTAGTTAAAGTGGCAGAAATCATTGACCAGACTAACCAATCCTGGAAGACTTCGGTGATTCACGAATTTTTTGAAGCACAAGTTGCTAAAGAAACTACATCACTCCCTATCCGACCCTTATTTTCAGAAGATAAACTGATATGGTCAGCTACATCGACTGGTATCTACACTGTTAAAAGCAACTACCATGCAATTTTATAGTCAAGCAGCCAGCCACAAGAGTCACATGGTTCAACTCCTTACCGGAATACTGAGAGTCTTTAGCGAAAAATCTAGTCGATGAAGACAGTTCCCAAAATTCGTACTTTCCTCTGTTTCATCTACCAGAACGCTATTGCAACCCGAGCTAACCTCTTCAACCGTCGGATCGTTCCAGACCCCTTCTGCCCAATATGCCGCCAATCTGTTCCTAAAACAATTGAACATCTACTTATACAATGTCCTTGGACAAGCAAAATTTGGTCACACTCACAGCTCGCTTTATTCTCCTCTACACCCTCAGTTTCCAGTATTACGCGGTGGTTATCTAAATATGTACTCTTACCTGATCCATCTCTAGGGTTAGAGGTTGTTGCCACCGTATTTTGGCAGATCTGGAAGAAGAGAAGTCATTTTATTTTTCGAAATCAGACTCCAAATCCTTCTATGGTAGTGGAGTCGGCCCTGGCACAAACCACAGCCTATCAGTTTTCTGTTGCTGCACCCCGTCGCTCAAGCTCTGGCCTCGACCCTGTTCAACTCGACCAGCTTTGGGGACCTCCGACAAAGGGAGTTCTGAAATGTAATATCGACGGTAGTTATCAAGAGGGAAAATTTGAAGGTTCTATGGCCTATATTTGTAGAGATGATCAAGGTCGCATTACAGACATTTTATTCCGACGTTTTTCAGCATGCTCACCTTTCAAATCAGAATTCCAGGTGTTGACTCTGACTCTCCAACATCTTCATCATCGAGGACTCCAAGACGCTCCACTCGAACTTGAGACTGACTGTCTTCAGCTTGTTGAAATCGTGACCGGTATTCGACCACCGCCATGGGAGCAGTGGCCAGCGATTGACGAAACCCTTTTCTGGCTATCAAACTTCTCCCTCCTCTCTCTACGGCACTGTCGTCGTCCAGCTAACCTGGTGGCTGACTGGGCTGCCAAAGCCCACTTAGCTCACCCGGCCCAAAATTTTACACTTTCTCTTATGCTTGAACTATTGGATTTACTATACGCGGACGCTTTGGCTGCAGGATGTAATCTTCCTCTATAATCTATATATAAGTGTATTTTCCGTAAAAAAAAAACTAGATGAGTAAGATTGTTTTGTAAAAAGTTGAAGATTATTTATTCAATCCCCAAAGAGTGATTGAACTGTTAAGCTCTTGATTTAGATATGACAAATCTAGCATTTAGATCATAAGGTCGCATACGTAAAGTAACTTTGGGTGCTACACATGTCATTCAATTGATGGAGCCTTACCTGATGTACATGGATATGGTGATTAGCAAACATTTGTAGTAATTAATTTGACTGACAATGTCCATATAACAATCTATTTGTTCCTCCTAGGTACATATTAACAGCATGCCACTTATTAGCATTTCTAGATATGTATATGCCAGATCTTGCAGAAGCAAGCGCCTGTTCCTTTTCTTGCGCTACAGAAGGAGTTATTTTGCATTTTATTATAAGATGTTATGGCTAAGAAAATGAAATAATCAAGCTAAATCGATAATTCAATATGGTTAATGTAATCAGGTTGTATTAAATGATGCCTCAAAATAAACAAAACCCATTCATGGTAGTCTAATACTCAAAATCTGGCATTTAATGCTATAGGGTAATGAGCATTTAATTTTTGGATTGAATTTACCTAAGAGATAAGGATCAATTCATTTCCTAAAACCCATTTATATTTTAATAGGTACATCTATAAAATTCTTAATCCCTTGATTGTTATCCTGTTTATAGTATTTATAATCACACATCATCCTATATGACATATAAGTTGTCCGCCTAAATGGTATTGGTGCTAGCTAACATTCCTTAAGTTAGATTGGAATTCATTATTTTCCTTTTTTAGTACAAAAGCAGAATCCTCTACTAGTCTTAGGTAATTGTATATTGCGCAAATCATTAAAAGTTTCAGTGCATCGTTACTGCACATAACTTGAATGCTCAATATTGAGACGATATTTAGCAAATGTCCTTTTTTTTTTTAATTAAAGCTTTGTTACAATGGATTATGATAAGCTATGGCATTAAGTATACAAGTTATATATACAATAATTTCATTTACTTTCTTCGATAAATAGATTGTGGATCCATGTTGCTTCCAAACCCAGTCGAATTGAATATTATTGACTTCATTATCAATATTTTAGATGAAGAAAAAGGCACAAAAGTGCATCATTTTTTTTTTCTAAATTTCACTTGCCACAACTTATTTCAAGTTTCCTTTGTAATATTAACATACCTAAGGTTCAGTACTCAATGATTTTATGGGCTTTTTACATTTATGGAAAAATATATATATTCTAATTGTGTTAGATTCTTTTTAGCTTTTACAAAAAAAATAAAAAATTGGAAGGCTAATTAGCTCTTTTCATTACCAACCTAGGTTATTAAAATACAAGAGACTTGCAATGATGTACACATATCGGTCGAAGACAATAAATGGGCAAAATTATTTGGCTTTATTTCACCGTGTTGTTTCAAATATGCACCATTTTCTTCTCTTTAGACACCATCTTCTCTCTTTCAATTGACATACCACATATCTTTCGGCTTGTAATAAGCGTAAGCTCTCGAAGGGATCTTTGAAGCGGCAAACCCTATGATGCAAACTCTTCCTCCCTCTCCAAAAGAGAAATCGCAGGACGAATCTTCTCAACTTGTGCTCTCATCTCCTTCAACAGGTGCTCATCCCCCAAAAATGAGTGAGGTAAGTCTTGATCAACCTTCGTGCTGGGTCATTGGCCATATATTTTGTGCTTCAACCACAAAGAAATGGATTTTTTTTTTCTAAGGCATTTTTTGCAATAGAAAAATCAAAAGTGATGAATGGTGAAAGATAAAGAATTCCAATGCTCTCTCGGGTTCTCTTTTGGTTTACATTGAGGTTAAGAGTTGAGTTGGTACAAATGATCTATCATCTAGATTTGTGCATTGATTTGACAAATTTTATATAGATTAGGACATCTGGCATGTTAAAATCTAATTTTCTTATCTAAGGCGTGCAGATCTAATTGTTTGTACACTTAGTGAAGCTAACAAGTAATTGCTAGTTGAATTTTACCATGAAAAATTTCTAAACTATTCTAAATATTTTGTTGACAAAGAACAAATTACATTTATAATTATTTCAATTTATATGTTAACAATTTTTTTTTTTTTTGTATCCAGATTTGTTTTATGGGTATATAGATTGTATATGTATGTGTACAAGAATATGATTTTTAAGGATGACAAAATTGAAATTGCCGATAGGTTTTTCTAATATGTATTGGAAGAATAGATAATATATCCGTGGCTGGAAGGTTTGGGTGTATTGCATTTTACATTGATCAATGCATAAATCGTTATTCGTTACACAATAAAACGAATGGCAGTTGTTTGAAATGGCAAAACCGTTATTAACTTTTATAAGTAATCATACCGTTAGTGCTATAATGGTAAACATCATCAATACATACGGAACTCATTTCCATTAATTGATATTCATACTATGCAGAGTTCACCGCTATATTGTAAGTTGATAAGCAATAAATATTGTAGCTGAGACCAAAGAATTGATTGAGAACTTGCACATTCTTTAAGATCAATGATTAAGAAAATCTACCATCATTTGGCATCAAAGAATAATGTGTAGCTTTTACATATAAAGTGAAATGAGTTTCCACCATTCCAATTCATTTGTTATGCTTTGAAACTGTGGCTCCTTCATATATTTTCCCTTTTCTTGTGCCTGTCATTCTGGAGATGTTGTTTCTCTTCATTTTATGCCACTGTTGTTATTTCTTGAATGAGGTATAGGTACTTGATATTCTCTTTCTCTCTCTTCTTCCTCTCGAAACCTAGAGGTTCCATGGAATCATTTTGGACAAAATCATGCTTTCCACATAATATGATTTGATATTCTTTTTCTTTCAGAATATGGCACTATATCTTTCTACTCATCTAGTCCTTTATCATTTTTACCGTATCTAATGAGTTTGAATTCTTGATAGAAGGAGCGGGTTCTTAAACTTTATCGAATGTGATTGGTTTAGTGGTTTTACTTTTATTATTGAACTGTCAAGCTTGAGTTGCTTAACATCTTGATAATAGTTTAACAAATGTTTGATTTCTTTGACATAATGAATATAGTTGAAGATCCTATTTCATGACATATATGTTTTACCACTTTGAACTGTTAGGCTGCTTTTAATGCTCAATATAATCGTATATGTTTATTTATTTGCTTTACTCATGCTTTGTCTTTCTCTATCTTTCTCATCCGTGTAGGTCAATAGGTCACTCTTAGCTCCAGATAACGCTCCTATTTCAAAGGGATCGAATGAATCACGTGGTTCGGAAAAGCTTGACATTCCTAATCAAGGACCAAGAGATCAACTATATGCATCACTTGAGGCAGTAGTACATGTAAGTTAACTTTCTATTGAGTTTTTTAACATATAGATATTCAGTGCGAGTTTTATATTGTCCTTTGAAACTTTGTGATGTAGTCCATGACATTAACTCAATTATACAATTATATAGAATGGTTTACATTAGTAACAATGATAGTGGATGTAATGTAAATTAACTTTTTTAAGTCTTTTTGGGTACAAGTAGTAGATGTAATTGTTTTGTGATATTTCGGGAGATAGACCACGCCGTAAACGCAATTTTACAATTATAGAGTGTGGTGTTTTCCAATTCACTTCTAAGAGGTTCAACACTTAGCTTTTGAATGCCAATATCTTCATGAAAAGATTGATAGAACACATGAGATAGAATGATCCACAAAATACACTGCAAGGCACTCAAAATTTCTTCATCTTGATTCTTGAAGCATATTTGATAAGCTTGATATAGTTGTGAAGGACACTCCAAAGCTTCATTTGTAAAAGTTATAGCTACACAAGTTATGTATGAGAATAGAATACATATATTCCCAATTCTTTGATTTAGACAATAATTCAGAATTGTCCATGCCTTAATGATAAGATATACTAGCATTGATAATTTTTATTGCAGAAAGTTGTATCTCAATTGAGAAGAAGTATTTTAGATCATTTGCTCAACAAGGATCCAATATCGTATCCATTATCTCAAGATAACATGGGGATAAATGTCTCAACCTTTAAGGTAATATTATTTCAATAATTTCTTTGTACATTGTTCGCATATGCATTCTTGAAGATTTGAAACAAAACATTTCTGAGTTCAAGTGCATGGTGATCAATAATCAATATATCATATTTTACTCATATTAATGCACACTTGTTATTTGTAAGAATTTGTAACCAATGCTCACAACAAATGACAAATGAGTATATCCTAAACACAGACAAATCTTGTCTTCATCGGAGAAAGCAAGAACTCGAGGCAAAAGCACATTAGTAGGGGAAGAGATAATATCTTTCTTTCTCCCTCCGGATTGTCTAATTGGCACAGAATTGGACAAGGTGGTTGCTTGAACTTCTTTATGTTTTTGCGTAAATGCATATAAATATCTCAATCTATATATCTAATTGTCTAATTATTTTCATTTTTATGATGCGATTATTATTTATTGATTGCAGAACATCCAACATCGGTCTTCATTTGAAGAGAGGCTGCAAGGTTGGCATATTGCATGCAGACAATGAGTAGATGGAAAATTAGACATGGTAATTATATATTAATAAAAATTCATTGTTACTGCTTTCCTTAATGAATTGATGATTAAAAAGAAGTAACGTGTATTTGATTAATTTATATGTTATCCAAAAGGATTAATAAAAAAGTTAGTTTTTACGTTATCGTGCATTTTATTATTGAGTGTATTGAAATCTTTTCACTACCTCTTATGAGTAATAGCTTTGCACACGACTATCTTGAAATTTCTGATGGTAATCAAGATATCTTCAATCTATTATCTTTGTAGAGCTATCGTCATGGACAATTAAAAAGATTGTTCCACTCAACTGTCGAGGTTGTCCAGTATATAATGGAAGCAATGACAGATAAGAAGATGCCAGGGAGTAATTTTCTACAGGTGAGTTACAAAAACCCTAAATAAATAAAATGCAAAACAAAGTTATATTTACTTAATGCTTAGGGTGTGATTTCATTTGGGTGACAATTTAGGAGCAAGGTCTTGCCTCTACAGCGAAAGGTTTTTTGAAGAGAACGAGATCTTCTGATAAGAAAGAAAAAGTTCCTCCAACCAAGTCATTAAAGATCTCTAGTGCAAAGAAAATTACTGTCGAGCCTATTTCGGAGGAATTGGACAACAACCTAAAGAACATCTGCAGTAGCAGTTCGGAGGCAACAGGTTTTTCCTTCTGAAGCAAATCTTACGGCATAAATATAAACATGAGTTTCTTATATCTGCTTATTTATTTGATTGTCTTTATAGAAAGCGAAGATTGGAAGAAATATTTGAAGTTCACCAGTGATACCAAGGATGATGCATTTAGTGGTAAAAAGACTCAGTCAAAGAAACCAACATCCAACTCAAGCATCCATAGTTGAAGAGAAGAGCCTAAAATGACATCCACAAGTTCAGATGTTTCTTTTCGAAGATTTGATTTGATTTCATGTTAGAAATCCAAGAAAGCATACTGAGTTTATTTTCGTTCATTTCATCTGCATCGTTGGGCGATTTCGAAACTTTTGTCGTTTGAACTATGAAACCTCAAGCCTTTTCTTTTTTGGGTCGAACATCAAGGTTTGTTTGCTGCCGGGAATGGAGAAAGTGGAATGGTACTCGAGCCTTTATTTTCTTTACTTTTGTTACTGGCGACCTTTAATAGGTATTGAGAATAATTATCAGGCATGGTAATCAACGCAGGAGGCGGTGAATCTAACTAAAAATGAATTTATATGATTTCAATATAGTGATATTATAACCGAAGGGTATAAAAAGGTTCGTGTTTTGCAGAAGCTTTCCAGCCACACTCGATTTTTCGAAACTGTAGGACTCGATTGCTGGATATTGTGCCTTTCAACCATCCGACCTTTAGGGTGTCAAGAAAATTGTGATTTTCTTGGATCAAGCGATAAATTCACTGAGATGTAGTCACAAGCTTTTTGGGTGCCTTCAGAAACGTATCGATAGAGTTTTAACAAGGAAGATATTGCAATTTTTCACATCAACTGTTCGTTGGCCCCAATTTGAGGGTAGCGGCGATCCCAACACTTTTATTGAAAATCAGAGTGCATTTTAATAAAGTTTCAATTCACGAGCATTTGCAATGATTTAAGGTCATTTTTCAATATTCTCCATTTTTATGTTCATAGCCTTCACAATAGCTTTACCAATGTCACTTACCAGATAAACGCTCGTTCAAGAAGACTATCTAAGTTTTCAGGAAATGATCAATTTAAACTCTCTAATTGTTTATGCTGGATCAGCATACGAGAATAGGTAAATATAAAGGTTGTGACAAGAAATGCTCATTGTTTGTTAATTATGACATGAGAGATCTCTAGCTTTGCAGCCCAAACATAAAACTGTGCTCACGGTACAGTGCTGCTGGACGTCGAGAAGCCTCGAGGGATGTTGGTGGCTTAAGTGTTTGAATGCTTTGGTAGGTGTCAATCTCTTGCATTTCGTCCATCCAAAAGTCATTGCTCGGTTCCGATGCGCGTGAGGCATCGGAGGAACATTGCAATGCATATATAAGTTTATCAGCAATGCTGAAAGCAAGATGGGAACACAGATTCCCTTATTAAATCCTTCTATGTCCTCTTGAAGAACTCGTTTTTAGGTGACTGCAAACTAGTTCCACGCGGACTTTCATATAAGAAAACCCGAATGTAAGGAAGAAAGAAAATCTGCCTACCTCAATTGAGAGGGACCTCAGCAAGTCCACGCTCCATAATGTCTATCATGTTGATGATGAATTGCGTTTCAATAAATAAAGGATGAAAATCTTCTATTTATTTTAGTTGACTTAAGGGTCAAATTTTTGTTTCTCATAGCTGGCGTCTACCTCAACCAAGTTATGATTTCAGGGTAATTTAAGGTTGGTGCAGAGGGATAGCAACATCGATAGGAACATGATATGTTTAGAAGTCACCGTCAACCATAGCCTCACTTTTTTATGGAATCACGTCATTATGAACAGATTCTTTTTTTGTTTTGGTCGAAATTATGAGCAGATTAATATACGTCAAAAGAGAGAAACAAAAGTGCAAAAAGAAATGTTTTTCTGATTGTTCTCGAGTATCCGAGGGAACCGAGAGGATGGTTGCCAATGAAGATGAATAAAATTAGTTCATCCCCTTAAAAGGTCAACAAGAAGAATCCCATCATTTTATGTCCCTGTAGCATAGGGTAGTTCCAAATAGACTAAAACTTGCATCCTCAACCTTTAGCAGTAGATAGAACTAGGAAATGCAGGACATGCGAAAAAAATCAACTTTTAAACACAAATGAATCATGGAAATGTTAGTGCTGTTCCTTCAGGTCCAGAACACAACTTTTCTCTCAAAGACCAGGCAACTCCTTCAACTAAGAATTGTTCCGGCCTGTCATATTTCTCGGTCAGTTCCCATTAATTTGAGTTGTCAAACTGTGTTCAAGTGCTACCGGGGGCTCTAGGGAAGTCAGATGTTGGAGATTTTCTATTAGGAAAGTGACACCAGGGGTTGAAAATTATTCAAATCGCCACCCATTGTCCTCATTCTCTAGATATATCAACTTTCCATGAGCAGATGAGTATGTCCAATTGTTATGTAGAAAATCTGCATCTGTATGTGAGAAAAGAGAGAAGAAGGCTCCCTTTTGGAACTGCTCATCAAGTTCTTAAGAAAGCATAAAATACAGTAAGAGAGCTTCAGAATCAAGACTAGACGACACAGCTTTTGCCGATACAGCAATGAGGTGCCCACATGGCTTTCTCTGGAGAAGAACAGGACTTCATGTCTGCTTATTCAATCCGTAGTCGGATAGCATGAGGACAACCTGATGCATTTGAAGATGCAATTCATAAAGTTCCTTAACACTTTGTTTTCATTCTACTAATTACTCGAGTGACGTCTTTTGGAAATTATGTCCGTTCATGACAAAATCATCATTTGGACGAGAGATCTTTGTAAAGAGTAGTAATTATGAACTATAAAAATCCAAATGAAAGAGCGTAGAGTTCATATGGGTGGGTGAAACAGTGTTGTCTTTTTCTGTATCCTTCATTAGGTTGAAGAAAAATGCCGATACTTTTTTTCAAACTCTGCCATACTTGTCAACTATGAAGCATAGGGGTAAGCTTGATCCGAATTGGGTGGATCTAGCACTTAACCCAGGGATCAACCTGTTAATATTGGTCCCTAGTTTTTGGGATCAAGAACCGACCCTATTGAGCTTGGGTCCAGTTCCAAGGTCAACTCGAAACTAACCAATTATTTTTTGTTTCATTTTTTGTATTCCTTGAAAGACAAATGTATTATTGCAAATTACATATTAATTAAAAATACGACATTAAGTAACCAAACTATTAATATCATTACCTATCAAATACAAATATAAGATAAGGTAACAAAAGAAATTTCACATTTGCAAAAAGTAACAAACCATAAAAACGAACACGTGAGGTGAGTGGCAAGGCAAGCGAACTGAGGTGAGCGAGGCCCAGGCAAGTGAAGAGGGTTTTTATTTTTTATTTTGGCCGCATTAAAGCTTAATTTCTTTCTACTTTTTAATTTACACGGCAAATTGAATTGTTAAAAGGAAGTAAAAAATGCAAAATCTAGCATTTAATGCTTTAGTCTAATGAGCATTTGGGGTTTGAATTTGAAATGCATAAGAGATAAGGATCAATGCGTGTCCTGAGACCTCTTTACATTTGACCACTTACATCTCTAAAATTTGGTAGTCTCTTAAATGTTAATTCTAATTATAGTATTTCTAATCACACATCAACTGGTGCTAGTTTACATTCCTAAAATTCCTTTGGCTCTCTCTCTCTCTCTCTCTCTCTCTCTCTCTCTCTCTCTCTCTCTCTCTCTGCCGCAAAAGTGCCTAAATAATTTCAAATAATCGTATTTTCCATAAATCAATTAAAAGTCACGAAAGTGGATATGTTTTTCCAAGTTTCACTTGCCCCAACTCATTTGAAGTTTCCTTTGTAATAAGCAATACACATAAGTTAGGTAAGTGTACCTAATGATTATAATTGGCTTTGCATTTATGAAAAAGGTTATAATTTAGTAGGGTTAGATTCAATTTAGCTTTTAAGAAAATATGAGAGGCTAATTAGCTCTTTTTGATTGCCAACTTAAGTAAATTAAATTTCATGAGATTGCATTGATGTCCATGTACTAGTGCAACAGAATAAATAGGCAAAATTGTTTGGCTCTATTTAACTGCGTTCTTTGAAATATTGACCATTTTATTCTCTACATCTATTGTCTCCTCTCTTTCAAATGGAAGACCCTAAAATGCCAACCCCACCTACCTCACCACAAGAGCAATTCCAAGATGGATTATCTAGGGTATCATCTCCAAAGACAAGTGCAGATCAATCGAAAATGATTCAGGTTTGTCTCAATTGACCTTTGTACTAGGTTATTGACCAGGTATTCGTTTTCAAATACAATATGGATTTTTTTTTATGGAAAAGTAAACCAAATTTTATGATTGATAATAGATAAAAAAAAAAAAATTCCTATGCTCTCAAGCAACCTCATTTAGTTTATGATAGAGTTAAGATTTAATTGACCACAACTCCATCATCTAGATCTATGAATTGATTCTATAAACTTAACTTCTATCAAGTTAGAATCTAATTCTATTTTGCAAGTGCATGCAAATCTAAATATTTATTCTAACGATTAATTTTTGGTTGAATTTTATTTTGAAAAGTTGTCCAAAAAGTCCTAAACCTATTATATGATGGCTAGTTCAGTTATAAACTTTTCAATTTTTTTCAATTTAGTCCTAAATATTTTGAAGATTTGCAAGTCCTTCTGGCCAATTTTGGCCGAAAAATTGTTTATGTGGATGATTTTTTCCTTTTTATTTCAAAATTTCTGAATTTCTTTTGAAATTTCCTTTGCTTTTTTGTTCTTTTTTTTCTTCTTTCATTGAATTTCTACTTGACGGGGTTGTTAGCCATAGGCAAGGGCATCATGATCCTCACCTATTTGATGTTGCTGGGCCCCTAATTAGCTAGTGAAGGAAAAAAGAAAAGAAAAGAAAATTGTAGAAATTAAAAAAAAAAAATTGCAAAAGTTGTTTTACGTCAGCATTAGCTGAGTCACGTAGGATGGCGCTATTTATGTCAGTGATTTCTACCTAAAATTGGTTGCAAAAATTACATAGCATATTGTCAAAATGTTTCTGACTAAATTGGCAAAATTTAAAGGTTTATGATTGAATCGACCGTTGGATTTGAGACTTTTTGGACAATTTTTCAATTTTGTTATTGTATAAACTATCTAAAAAATGTTCAAATCTTTTATTGACAAAAAAAATTAAATATATATTTATATGTATCAATATGTTCATATGTCTTTGGTGCGTCCATATATATTTTTTTTAATGAGTATGCAGATTTATAAAATGCATGTATACCAGAATATGATTTTGCGGATGATAGAATTAAAATGGCCAATAGGTTGCTTTTGCTTATATACATTGGAAGGATAGATAATCTTGTTCTAGGGTTGGCGGTTTGAATGTACTACCCTTTACCGACCAAAAAAAAAAGAAGAAGAATGTACTACCCTTTAAATAGTTCAATTAATGAATCGTTATCTGTTATTCGTTATTTGTTGGACAATAACAAAATGACAGTTCTTTGAAATGCCAAATCTTTATTAGATTTTGTAATTAATCACATCGTAAAATTTGTCATGGTAAACATTATTAATATAGAAGGAATAATACCGGTTAAAGGAAATGAGTTCCATAAACATTGATAATGTGTTCAGTCAAACCAGCACCTTGAACATTAGTGTCTATCTTCTAGTGCATAGAAATTTAGTCTCATCATATAGAAAGATATCTAAATGCATAATTGCAATTACACGATAATGCTCAAATAGTGAGAATCCTATATTAGGGTAATATAATGAATATAGTTCAAGATCCTATTTTTTTCCGTTTCGAATCATTGGGTAGCATTTAATGATTAACATAGTTGTATATGCCTTGATAATTTTTTTACTCATATCCTGTACTTTTCTACCTCTTTCATCCTTTTAGGTTAATTGGTTAGTCTCCACTATAAACAAGTCTCGTGTTATGATTGGATCGAATGAAGCATGTGGTTCAAAGAAACAAGACATTCCGAATCAAGGAGGAGAACCTGACCGAGTGTATACATCACTTAGAGCAATAGTCAATGTAAGTTATAACTTTCTATAAAGTTATTTTTTGGATATGAATATCTTGTAAGGTTTATTTTGTTCTTTGATATTTGTGAGATAGACTATGACACAAATGCAATTTTTTTTTCTATTATAGAGTATGGCTTTTTCAATTTTCTTTTATGAGGTTCAATACTTAGTTTTGAATGCGGAAGTCTTCACAAAAAGATTGACATAGTATAGCCTTGTGATGCACATGCCTCCTTCATCTTGATTTTTGAAGTATATTTGATAAACTTGGATGTATATATGAAGTGTGCAACTAGATTCATTTGGAAAAAGTTACAACTACAATGATCTATGTATAAATATAGTGCATATGTTCACAATTGTTTGATTTTGACTATAAGTCATAATATTCCATTCTCTAATAATAAGGTATAATACTGATGATTCGTGATTGTAGGAAGTTGCTTCACAATTGAGAAAAAATTCAGATGAGGTGCTTGATCCGGATTCGATATCGTATTGTATACCAAAACATTATCGCGGGATAAATGCATCGAATATCGAGGTAATTTTTATTTCGATGATTTTTTTATACATTGCTCACATATGCATTGTGAAGATTTGAACAACATTTCTGAGTTGGAGTGAATATTGATTGATAAATGACATATGATTAAATCCTAGGCACAATCAAGTCCATCTTTAGCCAAAGCCAAAACTAGGGCTAAAAGCACGCTAGTTAGGGAAGAGATTGTATATTTTGTACTACCCCTAGATTGTCAAATTGGGACAGACTCGAGCAAGGTGGCTTCTAGAATTTCTTCTCTATTTTTTTACATTTAAATTCACATCAATATCTCAATTTATATATCTATATTTTTTAGAGTTCATTCATTTTTGTGATGTTGCTATTAACTATTGGTTGCAAAATATCCAACATCAATCTTCATGTGAAGAGAGGCTTCAAGAGTGGCATATTGAATGTGCAAATGGAAAATTAGATTTGGTAATTGCATATTCAAAACTTTTGTTGATTCTAATTTCCTTAATAGTATCAAAGTTTCGAAAGAAGTACTGTATATTCGAGTGATTTGTTATCTTTTAGACATTGCAAGGAGATCAAATGAATTATCTAGCAATGTATGTTGGCATAAAGGATTGAGAAATATCTTACTTTCACTTTATCACCTATTTGATTATTAAGTGTACTCAAACTTTCTTTACACCTTTTGATGAGTAATAGCTTTGCCCATGATTTTGGGAATTTATCCGATAATGAAGCTAACAAAATCTACTATCTTTGCAGTTCTATCATCATGGATAGTCAAGTAGGATGTTTCGCTCAACTATTGAGGTTGTTGAGTTTATAATGGAGGCTTTCATTGCTAACGAGACATAAGGGAATCATTCTGTACAAGTGAGTTATCAAAACCCTAAATAAGTAAAAATGTGAACTAGTTATTTTTTATTAGTGACACTTCATTTGGGTGCCAATTCAAGAGCAAGGTCCGAGTACTGCATCAAAAGGTTCATCGAAGAGAAATGTCTTCCAAGAAAGAAGAAATTCCTCCATCCAAGTTATTTAAGATCTTTAATGCAGAGAAGTTTCCGAATGCTCAACTTGACACTAGCAGAAGTGTTGACTATACCAGTGTTGAAAACACAAACTCAGAAACCAACATTAAATGTTTTTTGGAGGAATCGCACAACAACCTCACAAACTTCTTTTGTAGTGGATTAGGGGCACAAGGTTATTCCATTGAAGCAAATCTTACAACTTAAGAGAAAAAATGAGCTCCTTATATATGCTAATTATTTCATTATTTGATTTTTTTTTTTATAGAAAGCGAACTTGGAGGGGAGAAATCCTTGAAGTCAAGTAGTGAGAACAAAGATGATGCATTTAGTGATGAAGAGACTCCTACCAAGAGGCAAATCTGCTTGAGGGGAGGATTGCTTTCATTAGTTGAGAAAGAGAGCCATCACTTTGCACCATCTCATGCATCCATGATTTAAGGAAGAGCATAAAATGACATGCATTAGTTCGAATGTTTCTTCACAAATATCTGACTTGGTTTATCCAATTAGTGCAACTAAGTTTATTTACATTTCATATAACAAACTTGTTGGATAATATATGTTCTTGAAACTTTTGTAAATTGAACTATGAATCATCAAGCCTTGCTTGTCAGCCAAGGATAGAGAAAGTGGAATGGGAATAAAGCCTATGTTTTCTTTCCAGTTGTTTTTGGTGGCTTATAATCTTTATTGCGATTAAAGACTCTTCAAATTGTTGTCATCAGTATAGGAGCTGGTGAGTCGAAATAACGAAATTGGGAACGTAATGGGGGCATTTATCTCCCACTATTCAAGTATCCGCTGCCATATTTTCCTAGAATTGTCACATTAGAAAACAAACCATTTATGGATTCATTTTCTGTGACATAGAACTCGGCTAGGTGATTAGGTTGAGTATCTCAAATAACAGCTTAAATTCCCATCAGGTTCTCATTTGGTACGAGACCATGCCCAATAAGAGCCGCGGACATCTCGCTAACCTTGGCATGGAGGCTTAGACCACCATCATAGGCTATTCTTTTAGGATACTGATCATAAGAGACATCCATATGAGTCAGTTATCGTGCCAAAGGCACGCTTATTGGCCATTACCAATCAAGCATCCAACATGAGGCTTAAGAAGAGGCCTAACTTGCAATATCTTTCTCCAACCGTAGGCACTATTACCAGTTATATTCACTTCTAGGTAATTAATTAGCTTTTGTAATTATTTAGATGGTTGATTCTGTATGGTTAACATTATCAATGTACAAGGAACTTATTTCTTTTAATTGGTATCGTTACTTTTCGCAGTTCACTATTTCATTATCAAATGATAAACTAAAAATATCGTCATGGATATTTTTTGACTTTTTGGAATTGACACTCGTATGGACAACTTCACGAGTCATTCTTGTTTAATACTTTCTAAAACAACTAAGAATATGCATCTAGCCTTTCCTCATTATAATTATTACCTTTTACCAACAAACAAAAAAGAATATAGATATGGCAATATAACTATCTTTCAAATGAATTGAGAAAGAATGATCATGGGTAGAATTACCAAAAAGTCCTAAATCAATTGCAATTGTGCCAATTTAGTCATAATTTTTTTGGCCAATTTAGTCCTAAACCTTTTATAACCGTGCCAATTCAGTTCATTCGGCCAAAATTGGCCTGTCGATGCTAACGTGGACGCCCAGTGGGGGACAAACTGGCCGGCAAACACGAATTTGGCAATTTTTAAATATTTTTAAATATTTTTGTTTTTCAAAATTTTTAATATATATTTTTCAATTTTTTAATTCTTCTTGTTTTCTTTTTTCTTTTCTCACATTCTTCTTCCTCTGGCTGGCCGGCACCAGCCAAAGGCGAGGGCTGGTGAGGCTCACCCCTGCCGGTCGGAGGCAAGGGCCAACGAGGGCAAGGTCCCGCTAGATCTGGCGAGGGCGAGGCCCCGCTAGATCCGGCGAGCTCAGCCCTTGCCAAGGTTGGGCAAGGTTGCCATCACCAAGGGCTGCGGCAGAGGTGGGGAGGGAGAGGATGAGGAGGAGGAGGATGAGGTGGCGGAGTGGCTGTGGAGATGTGAAGAGGGGTGCTGCCCTACCGGATCTGGCGAGGGCCAAGCCTCACCAGATCCGGTAGGGCGTCACCCAACCAAGGCGAGGTCCCTCTTTGCGTCTCCGTAGCTACTCCACCGCCTCCTCCTCCTCATCCTCTCCCTCCACGCCTCCGTCGCAGCCCTTTGCGACGACAGCCTCGCCCAAACTTGGCGAGGGCCAAGCTCATCGAATCTGGCGAGGCCTCGCCCTAGCCAGTGGCTAGCAAGGCTGACCTCGCCAGATTTGGCGAGGCCTCACCCTTGCTAGTGGCCAGTGAAGTTGACCTCTTCGACCCTCACCTCCGGCCAGCGGGGGTGAGCCTCGCCGGCTAGCCAGAGGAAGTAGAAGGTCCCCACCTGCTCTAGGCTTTCAACATTTCAAAGGCAAGCATTTGGCCAAGGAGACCTCCAAATGTTGAACCAAACACCAAAAATATTTCCAAGGGGCTTTGGGGGCTCAAAGCCCCTTAGAAATGCTGAACCAAACAAGGCCTAGGTTTAGGAATTTTTAGACAATTATCCCAATATTAACAAGATACATACTAGCTTTTCAAGCGAACATGTGATCTCCTTCACTCTTATCAAGCATATAATAAAATTTTATTCCAAACTCGTAGGAGTAAGGGTATGCTCCTTTCGTCGCACCGAAAATGGAGTTCATTTGCTAATAAGATGCAGCTAGATATTTGAAACGATCGGGCTAAATTCATCGTTCGTTGTAGTTAATGTGATCTGATTACGGTTTTAATGATCCCTACAAAAGGCCAAGGCCATTCATGGAAGTCAAAAATGCAAAATCTGGCGTTTAATTCTTTAGTCTAATGAGCATTCGAGGTTTGAATTTGAAATGCATAAGAGATAAGGATCAATGCGTGTCCTGAGACCTCTTTACATTTGACCACTTACATCCATAAAATTTGGTAATCTCTTAAATGTTAATTCTGATTATAGTATTTCTAATCACACATCAACTGGTGCTAGTTTTACATTCCTAAAATTCCTTTGGCTCTCTCTCTCTCTCTCTCTCTCTCTCTCTACCGCAAAAGCCACCTAAATAATTTCAAATAATCGTATTTTCCATAAATCAATTAAAAGTCACGAAAGTGGATATGTTTTTCCAATTTTCACTTGCCCCAACTCATTTGAAGTTTCCTTTGTAAAAAGCAATACACATGACGTAGGTTCGTGTACCTAATGATTATATTTGGCTTTGCATTTATGAAAAAGGTTATAATTTAGTAGGGTCATATTCAATTTAGCTTTTATGATCTTTTTGACTGCCAATTTAGGTAAATTAAATTTCATGAGATTGCATTGATGTAAATGTACTAGTTGAACATAGTAAATAGGCAAAATTGTTTGGCTCTATTTAACTGCGTTCTTTGAAATATTGACCATTTTATTCTCTACATCTACTGTCTCCTCTCTTTCAAATGGAAGACCCTAGAATTTCAACCCCACCAACCTCACCGCAAGAGAAGTTCCATGATGGATTATCTGGGGTATCATCTCCAAAGACAAGTGCAGATCAATTGAAAATGATTGAGGTATGTCTCAATTGACCTTTGTACTAGGTTATTGACCAGGTATTCGTTTTTCAAATTCAAAGAAATGGATTTTTTTTTATGGAAAATAAACCAAATTTTATGATTGAAAATAGATAATTAAAAAATAATTCCTATGCTCTCAAGCAACCTCATTTGGTTTATGATAGAGTTAAGATTTGATTGACCACAACTCCATCATTTAGATCTGTGAATTGATTCTACAAACTTAACTTCTATCAAGTTAGAATCTAATTCTATTTTTTAAGTGCATGCAAATCTAAATATTTATTCTACGATTAATTTTTGGTTGAATTTTATTTTGAAAAATTGTCCAAAAAGTCCTAAACCTATTATATGATGGCTAGTTCAGTTATAAACTTTTCAATTTTTTCAATTTAGTCCTAAATCTTTTGAGGATTTGCAAAATTGTTTATGTGGATGATTTTTGCTTTTTTGTTCTTTTTTTTTTTCCTTCATTGAATTTCTACTTGGCGGGTTTGTTAGCCATAGGCAAGGGCATCACGATCCTTGCCCATTTGATGTTGCCGGGGCCCCAATTAGCTAGTGAAGGAAAAAAGAAAAGAAAAGAAAAAGGAAAAAAAAGAAAATTGTAGAAATTTTTTTAAAGAATCGAAAGAGTTGTTTACGTCAGTATTGGCTGAGTCACATAAGATGGCGGTGTCCATGTTTGCGATTTCTACTTAAAATTGATTGGAAAAATTACATTAGCATATTGTCCAAATATTTTCTGACTAAATTGGTAAAATTTAAAGGTTTATGATTGAATCGACCATTGGATTTGAGACATTTTGGACAATTTTTCAATTTCTTTATAGTATAAAATGATTAAAAAATGTTTAAATCTTTTATTGACAAAAAAAATTACATATATATTTATATGTATCAATATCAATACGTTCATATGTCTTTGGTGCGTCCATATTTTTTTATGAGTATGCAGATTTATAAAATGCATGTATACCAGAATATGATTTTGCATATGATAGAATTAAAATGGCCAATAGGTTGCTTTTGCTTATATACATTGGAAGGATAGATAATCTTGTTCTAGGTTTTGGTGGTTTGAATGTACAACCCTTTACATAGTTCGATTAATGAATGTTATTCGTTATTCGTTGGACAATAACACAAATGACAGTTCTTTGAAATGCCAAATCTTTATTAGATTTTGTAATTAATCGCACAATAAAGTTTGTCATGGTAAACATTATTAATATAGAAAGAATAATACTGGTTAAAGGAAATGAGTTCCATATACATTACTAATGTGTACAGTCAAACTAGAACCTTGAACATTAGTGTATATTCTTCTAGTGCATAGAGATTTAGTCCCATCATATAGAAAGATATCTAAATGCATAATTACAATTACATGATAATGCTCAAATAGTGAGAATCCTATTATTAGGGTAATATAATGAATATAGTTCAAGATCCTATTTTGCAGCATATATTTTTTTTCCATTTTGAATCATTGGGTAGCATTTAATGACTAACATAGTTGTATATGCTTTGATAATTTTTTTACTCATATCCTATACTTTTCTACCTCTTTCATCCTTACAGGTTAATTGGTCAGTCTCCACTATAAACAAGTCTCATGTTATGATTGGATCGAATGAAGCATGTGGTTCAAAGAAACAAGGCATTCGAAATCAAGGAGGAGAACATGACGGAGTTTATACTTCTCTTAGAGCAATAGTCAATGTAAGTTATAACTTTCTATAAAGTTATTTTTTGGATATAAATATCTTGTAAGGTTTATTTTGTTCTTTGATATTTTGTGAGATAGACTATGACACAAATGCAATAATTTTCAATACTTAGTTTTTGAATGCTGAAGTCTTCACAAAAAGATTGACATAGCATAGCATTGTGGTGCACATGACTCCATCTTGATTTTTGAAGTATATTTGATAAACCCGAATGTATACATGAAGTGCGCAACTTGATTTCATTGCAAAAAGCTACAACTACATGATCTATGTATAAATATAGTACATATGTTCACAATTGTTTGACTTTGACTATAAGTCATAAATATTTCATTCTCTGATAATAAGGTATAATATCGATGATTCTTGATCATAGGAAGTTGCTTCACAATTAAGAAAAAGTTCAGATGAGGTCCTTGACCCGGATCAAATATCGTATTGTATACCGGACTATGGCGGGATAAATGCCTTGAATATCAAGGTAATTTTTATTTCGATGATTTTTTATACATTGTTCACATATGCATTGTGAAGATTTTGACAACATTTCCGAGTTGGAGTGAATATTGATTGATAAATGACATATGATTAAATCCTAGGCACAATCAAATCCATCTTCATCCAAAGCCAAAACTAGGGCTAAAAGCACACTAGTTGGGGAAGAGATTGTATCTTTCGTACTACCCTCAGATTGTTAAATTGGGACAGACTCGAGCAAGGTGTCTTCTAGAATTTCTTCTCTATGTTTTTACATTTAAATTCACATCAATATCTCAATTTATATATGCATAAATCTTTAGAGTTCATTCATTTTTGTGATGCCACTATTAACTATTGGTTGCAAAATATCCAGCATCAATCTTCATTTGAAGAGAGGCTTCAAGAGTGGCATATTGAATGTAGACGACTTGCAAATGGAAAATTAGATTTGGTAATTGCATATTCAAAACTTTTGTTAATTCTACTTTCCTTAATAGTATCAAAGTTTCGAAAGAAGTACTGTATATTCGAGTTCTTTGTTATCTTTTAGACATTGCAAGGAGATCAAATGAATTATCTAGCAATGTATGTTGGCATAAAGGATTGAAAAAAATCTTATTTTTACTTTATCACCTATTTTATTATTAAGTGTAGTAACTTTCTTTACACCTTTTCATGAGTAATAGCTTTGCAGATGATTTTTGGGAATTTATCCGATGCTAACGAAGCTAACAAAATCTACTATCTTTGCAGTTCTATCTTCATGGACAATTAAGTAGGATGTTTCGCTCAACTATTGAGGTTGTTGAGTTTATAATGGAGGCTTTCATTGCTAAGGAGACAACAAGGAATCATTCTATACAAGTGAGTTATTAAAACCCTAAATAAGTAAAAATGTGAACTAGTTATTTTTTATTTAGTGACACTTCATTTGGGTGTCAATTTAGGAGCAAGGTCCTAGTACTGAAGCAAAAGGTTCATCGAAGAGAAATATGTCTTCCAAGAAAGAAGAAATTCCTCCATCCAAGTTATTTAAGATCTCTAATGCAGAGAAGTTTCCGAATGCTCAACCTGAAATTAGCAGAAGTGTTGACTATACCAGTGTTGAAAACGCAAATTCAGAAACCACCATTAAACTTTTTTTGGAGGAATCGCGCAACAACTTCACAAACTTCTTCTGTAGTGGATCAGGGGCACAAGGTTATTCCATTGAAGCAAATCTTACAACTTAAGAGAAAAAATGAGCTCCTTACATATGATAATTATTTGATTATTATTATTATTATTTTTATTTTATAGAAGGCAAACTTGGAGGGGAGAAATCCTTGCAGTCAAGCAGTGAGAACAAAGATGATGCATTTAGTGAGTGATGAAGAGACTCCTACAAGAGGCAAATCTGCTTGAGGGGAGGATTGCTTTGATTAGTTGAGAAAGAGAGCCATCACTTTGCACCAGCTCATGCATCCATGATTTAAGGAAGAGCATAAAATGACATGCATTAGTTTGAATGTTTCTTCACAAATATCTGACTTGGTTTATCCAATGAGTGCAACTGAGTTTATTTACATTTCATACAGCAAACTTGTTGGATGATATCTATTCTTGAAACTTTTGTAAATTGAACTATGAATCATCAAGCCTTGTTTGTCAGCCGGGGATAGAGAAAGTGGAATGGGAATAAAGCCTATGTTTTCTTTCCATTTGTTTTTGGTGGCTTGTAATCTTTATTGAGAATAAAGACTCTTCAAATTGTTGTCATTAGTATAGGAGCCGGTGAGTCGAGATAACGAAATCGGGAACGTAGTGGGGGCATTTGTCTCCCACTATTCAAGTATCTGCTGCCATATTTTCCTGGAATTGTCACATTAGAAAACGAACCATTTATGGATTCATTTTCCGTGACATGGAACTCGGCTAGGTGATTAGGATGAGTATCTCAAATAGCAGCTTAAATTCCCATCAGGTTCTCATTTGGTATGAGACCATGCCCAATCAGAGTCGCGGACATCTCGCTAACCTTTGCATGGAGGCTTAGACCAGCATCATAGGCTATTCTTTTAGGATACTGATCAGAAGAGACAGCCATATGAGTGTCAGTTATCGTGCCAAAGGCACGCTTATTGGCCATTACCAATCGAGCATCCAACATGAGGCTTAAGAATAGGCCTAACTTGCAGTATCTTTCTCCAACTGTAGGCACTATTACCAGTTATATTCACTTTTAGGTAATTAATTAGCTTTTGTAATTATTTAGATGGTTGATTCTGTAATGGTTAACATTATCAATGTACAAGAACTTATTTCTTTTAATTGGTATCGTTACTATTCGCAGTTCACTATTTCATTATCAAATGATAAACTATAAATATCGTTGTGGATATTTTCTGGTTGTTGGAATTGACATTCGTATGGACGACTCACGAGTAATTCTTGTTTAATACTTTCTAAAACAACTAAGAATATGCATCTGGTAATATAACTATCTTTCCAAATGATTCGAGAAAGGATGATCATGTCATCACATGATAACAAGAGAGTTTCATTAAGATGTCAAGTTCAAATTCCAAATAAAAAAAATGAAACAAAAATATCAACGGTCTGTCCTAACATGGGTTGGAACAAGGGTCCGAATTTGATCCCTTGTCTGGATTGTATTTTGGCTTTGAAAAAAATGGAAAATAGTCTAAACGATAAGCAAATGGCATGAAAGCAATGGCATTAGAAACTTCTTAGTGTGTCCTATGTCTTCCTAGCAGAGCTCAAGTCCAAACTATGTCAATTTGGTATCCTAAAATTGAGATCTCTAAAAGTGTGCGCATCAGTAACAAAGAAAACAGAACATAATCATTTATTAGAAAACCTTAAAATTACTCAAAGAATGCACAAACAGCATGAAAAAATCACATGGGACATAGGATTGGATGCGACGGAAAGTTTGGATAGTCATCTAATCCTAAATCGGTATGCAAAATGTCTTACAATTTAAATGAAATTATGAGATGATTCATGATTCCTAATGGTATGCTTGAGAATTCAAAGTGTGATGAACACTTTTTGTAAGACAAATTTAATGTGCAAGATGCAACTCAAATGACATGACTTAAACATGTATTGAAACCTTGCAACATGTAGTTCAAGCATCAAGGAGGCATGATCATAAGATTTGATCCAAGATGACTCAAACAAGCATGGAAAAGTGTGTATATGACAATGTTTTATTTCAGCATTAAGTTTACAGAACAAACATGATTTTAGCCATCCTCAAAACATGCATAAATCCTACCAAAAATCTCACATACAGAGCATACGATGATGAAGATTTCTCATTAAGATGTCAAAACTCAATTACGATGATGAGTCATGGCAAAAATGGAAAAACAAACAAACTATATGTCCAGCACATGTTGCTACAGTACCTTTTATTTTAGTGCACACAATTAACTCACTTTGCCAATGTCATGCATCAATTGAACATATATAATATATATATATATCATGTATTTCAACTTTTATGAAGGATTTGTGACCAAATATGTGCATTTATGGACTCAATTTCATCAAAACAAATCTCCGACAAATGCAAGATAGACTGACCTATGTTCAGATTTAAGCAATTTTGACCTAGCTAAACATGTCTAAAAATTTTGAAAAAAAAAAATACAAGACATGCACAACACTTGGACGAGAAACTTTAATGAAGAAAAGTTATTCCAAAACTCAACCCAAAAATCAATTATAAAAAAAATATATAAAAATTAGAAATCCAAACGGAACAGATTTCAGATAGCAAACGACATCATATCGGGATGTGCTATAGCTCATTGGAAAGGTAATCAAGTCATCTTTGACTCTCACAAAAGCATCGAGCACAAAAAAGCACATCTACTAGCTTGTTTCCAAGCATATGCACAAAGAGATCCGGCATGGATCCAAAATTGCAGAACAATGATATCCAAGCAATCAAACATATTATCATCATCGCAGCCTATCTACTTCCTTCCCAATATATCCTAAATATCATCAAGTCATCATAGACCTCACAAATCAATCCTTAAGATGAACTCTAGCCCCGATCTCCTATTGAGACCTTGCTTCATTGAGCTCGAGGCCAAAGAGCTTACCTCTTAATGTTTTCGCATGAAACAAACTCCTGTGTACTATCACCGAGCCACCGTGACACCTGGGAATGTCAATGACTGTCTTAGAGGGACTGAGATCGCTAGAGATGCTGAAGACAATGCCAAATTTGCTCTAATTTGCTGCTGGACAAAACAGCCATTAGATTGGGCACCAAAAGACCACCGGCGACTACTTGGAACTCGAGGAAGGGCAGAGGAACGTTGTGGTGGTTGGCAGCGCCAGAGAGATCGCCGGCGAGAGGTTGAATGCCGGCGAGGGGTGGTGCACCAAAGGAAAAAAAATTACGTGCAAAGATGAGAGGGAGAATGTGGATGGGGAGAGGTGTTTTTAGTGAGAGAAAACAAATCTGAAAAAAATGTCCCCTCTCAAATTTTTTCGAAGGAAAATGATATTTATATGTGCATGAGAGAGGCCATCTTAGCCCTTGGATCGATCCAAGGGTTATGATGCTATATTTCTTCTTAATAAATTTAATAGCTCTATGATGACACCCAAATCCATCACATGTCTAAATTGAATGGTCATGAGGCATTCTCAATGGATGGTGATGATCTAATCTTGAGGTAAGGGATTAGTTGGGGTCCTTTTGTAATTTAATCAAACTTGGGGGGCAAATTTGCAAATTTCATAATTCTGGGGAAAATTTTGAAACTTGAAAATTAAGGGCATAAATGCATTGACCATGAAGTGGGTTAGCTGAGGGTGGTTTCCGGCCAACAAATGACCTAGAGAAATTTGCCGGTCAACACTTGTCAAATATGGTCAACGACGGTCAACAATGGTCAACATTGGGTTGACCTGGTTGAATTTTTGTTTGAATTTTGTTATGATTTTTCTGGTTTTACCCAATTTAAACAAAATCAAATATTTCTACATGAATCGGATCAAATGAGATGCAATTGGGCTATCTCAAATCGACTATTTATGCACAAAATATTTAAATCCATCGAATTCCTATTGAAGTGAGGTCACAAGCTAAACTCATATTTTTAATTGAACCTCAATTGGCCAAATTGAAGCTCAATTATTTCAATTACATCCGTCTAGAATGGGCCAAGTCAAATTCTATCAATTGAAGCATCTTAGCTAGTTTTCCTAACTAGAATGTGCCGAGTGAATCTCTCAAAATTGACCCCGGAATTAGACTTATCTAAAAAAATGAGTGAAATGCAATCGTCCGTTCAGAAGTCATGAAGAATTGATTTCGATCCCCTAATTAGGGTTCAAAATGACAATTCGCATTTCAATTCAATAAATTGTGAAATTGGACGTGCACGCAGATTTCAAACAGTCCCATAACCGAATATCGACAAAGAAACTGCACCTAATTATGACTAGAATAAAAGTAATTTTATTTTTTGTCGATTTAGAACCTAAAATTGAAAAATTGAAAAATCAAGGTTCTTAATCGAATTTTGTGAATTTTTTGTATTTAGAACCTAAAATTGAAAAATTGAAAAATCAAGGTTCTTAATCGAATTTTGTGAATTTTTTGACACAAAAGTTAAATTGGCATTAAAAGAAATGTATTTGTGCATTTTTTATTTTTTATTTTTTTGGGTCAAAAGTTTGATCAAAAGTCAATCATTTAGTTGACTTTTCCTAAAATGTCATTTTTTTGGTCAAATCTTTGAATTTTCAAGAAATTGATTTGAAAAAAGTGAAATTAAAGTTAAGTGAATTTTTTTTTTGGGTAAAAAGTCAACCCGAAAGTTAACCATTTGACTATTCTGGTTTTTCTTGAAATGAGCTAAAAACTCCTTAAAAACGACAATGAAAAGAAAGAAATGAAAAATGACACTTTTTGGTCGAGAAATTTAATGACGTGTCGACTAAAAATCAGGTATGAACACACTTAATTACCACTTTTTTTTGAAAATTAAGACACTTTAGTGTTAAGTCTGGCGAGAGTAGCAAGAAATTTGACGTGGAATTTTTTTTTTTTTAATGATATATGTGGTCTACGCGGCTCATCGAAAGCCAACTCTACAATGAAGGTGCAAAACGAAATCGTTTTAGTCCTAAATTTATGAATTTAATATTAATTAAAAATAAGTTAAAAACTAAATTATTTAAATAAAAATAAAGATAATATAATAATATAAAATGGCAAACACGTTCAATGAGGGTCTTAACCCTTGCCACCGACATTGGGGATGGTCGACTGAGGTCGCCGGTGGTCGGCCAAGGTCACTAGCCATTGCCTAGGGGCTAGTGATCTTGGCCAAACCTTGCCCCATTGTCGTCAATGGCAACGAGGGCCATGCAAGCCCTTGTTGAATGCTGCTATAGATCTTTTCTTCTTTAAATTTATTTTAATTAATATTTATATTAATATTAAATTTTAAGACAACATTGGCACCAAAAACGACTTTGGACTGATTCAGCCACATCAACACCAAAAACGACGTTGTTTTGCATTTATCTTGCCGAAAAAATGCCATGTCAACAATTTGATCGAATTTCTTGCCGTTGACATTTAAGTATTCATTTTTTTCTCTGATTTTGGCATTTAATTGTATCTTTTGGACTTTTTGACACTTAAATGTCCCCGTGTACTAAGTTTTGGCACTCATGGTGTTTGCATCTCATTTTTCAAGTATGCTTTCTGCATAACCTTTTTGGGAAATAAGAATCCCACTTGCACTTTGCTTCACTTTTATGCCAAAATAATAATTTATGAGATCATTATACGTCATTTCAAATTCCTTCATCATGGATGCCTTCAAAACATCAAGTCATTTCATTTTTTATATTGAGAATAAAAATCTTGTTCTTCGACATCTTCGCATTTGCAATTAGTTTATTATTTTGATCTCTTAGAACAAAGCTTTCATGCAAACAATATAGCCTTTCTCTAGTATTATCCCAAACTCGAGATATTACTTGACATTTTTGGAACATAATAAACATTAGTAGTAAGCTGATGTGCACCATTCTTTAAAACGAGTCGGAATTATACCTTTGCTTTTGGTAAGAATTTTGGAATTATCACCGAACGAGACTTTCTCCTTAATTGTCTCATCTAATAGTGGAAGTATACCTTAAGTGCTAAATCCAGGGCTGTGTTCTCTAGACAGCCTAAGACCTAGGGCCTGTCGACACAATAGTTAGAGAGGCGTGATGGACAACGCGGTATAGTGGGAATGGATCAACGCGGGTTTATAAAAATTTCTTAAAATGGCATGGATCTATGCGGGTTTGTGAAGACTCCTTAAAATGGTATGTTTCCTAAGTGAAAATTCAGCACATAAATTGGTCCATGGTGCGGTGTAGCTAAATATGCATTAACCATGCTAAAATTTGGGCCGAGATAATTTAGGATGACTATGCAACAGAAAAAAAAAAATCAACTCCACCCGTTTTTTAAGCTCGGATTTTATGCGAGGGGAGCCTCAGATTGAATCACAAAAAAACATCTACATTCATGTCCTACAAGGGTCAAGTACAAGTGGGAACCCTAATGGAATAGGCCCGTCAATACCCTTAAACTAATTAAACCGATGTGATACATGGATCGGCACACGAGTTATTGGATTTTTTAGGTATCTAAAAAATACCATCAGTTCTCTACAGTACTTTAACCCACCTTGTACATCAGTTTTCTCGACTTGGCAACTAATCCAGAATCTACAATTCTGGTTATATTTTCTCCCTTCCCACCTGCGACTGACTGCATGGCTTGAACTCTTCCTACATCGGGCTCATCGTTCACTTCCGTCGGACTCAAAACCATGTTGCATATGTGAAATTCTGCGCCAATTGTCAGTGGTTAGCTTCCGCATGTCTATCCTTCTTGGTGATTGTCATGAATGGTATTGAATTGTTGTTACTCTCCATCTGCTATCCTCGTCGTGGTCTCTATTTCTGTTTTTCGCTTCACTGGAAGTGGTTCCATTCGACATGGCTTCGACCGAACTGGCCCAATCTTCACGTCTAGTTGCTCTCTGTTCTAGCCTGAGTCGTCTCACTACTGAACAAATTATTGAAGATTGGGATGAAGCTCCACCCACTGACACGGTAGAGGAATGTTGTTTAACACTAGTTGCCTAAATTTTGTCCGACCCATCTATCAATCTTCCAGCACTTCAAACCAAGCTCCGGAAAGCATGGCATATAGATTCTGTAGATATAACACAAAGTGAGACAGGTTTCTACATTGCAAAGTTTAAGACCAACGTAGATATGCAAAGAGCGTATGTTAATTTCAAAGTTCTTGATTGTGGACATTGGCTTTTTTCCGGCCACTTGGTTATTTTCAAACCCTGGATTTCCAATACCCCCATATACTGTTATGATTTCTCAACCTGTGAATTTTGGGTCCAAGTCATTGGATTACCTTTAGAATGGTCTTCAGAGCGTATGTTAATAAAAGCTGTACAACAACTTGGTGAGATTAAAGACGTGAAGACGGATTCAAAGGAAGGCCAACTGTCTAAAGCAGGAAGAGTTCGTGTTCAACTTAACGTGCATACACCTCTTGTCACAGGGAAATTAATACGAATACAGGGCAAGCCTTTTTGGCTAGATTTCCGATATGAATGACTTTCTCATTTCTGCTTCTCCTATGGCAAGCTCGGGCACTACGCGATGTACTGCAAGGACGTTCCCTACACTGAAGATAAACATGAGGGACGAGAAAAGATGGCCTATGGGCCATGGCTCCGAGCCGAGGTCAAAATGCATAGTCCTTACTGGAAACTCTTTTATGCCCCACTAGATTCATCAAAGCAAGCAGAAGAAATTATTCCTGAAACTCCCCCTGCACGAGTAACTACGGCTCAACTATTGCCTCCTCCATCTACAATTATGGGTGAAAATCCAAACAAGGAGTTCGAAGGTTACCGTTTTGAGTCTACTGTACCTTCTTCACCAACCCAACTCCCACTGGTTATGCATAGTACAACCCTTGTACCTGCTAACCAAAAGCTAAAGGGAGTTCAATCCTCACCTATGGACAGCAAAACATCAATGAAGCAGAATAATCCTCGGTAGAAACCTCTTCTAGGCTCGACCAAAAAACAGCGAAGATATAATCCATATGAATCCAAGAGTGTTTTCATTATGGAACCTCCTGATCTACACTTAATGGATGCTCCTGTTTCCCTAGCAAATGAGAATGAAGTTCAGGCTCTGGTGGCTGGCCCTAAACAGCCACCTGTTGACAAATGAAGTTATCTAATGGAATTGTCAGGGTTTGGGCAATCCCCTGATAGTTTGCACCCTTAGGGTCATGATGACCGTTGAAAAGCCCGATATAATACTTCTTATGGAAACTAAAAATTCTGCAGCTAAGATGAAGCAAGTGCAGAGAATTCTCACCTTTTCTCAATCCTATATACTTGATCCAGTTGGTCTGGCGAGAGGTTTAGTAGCTTTCTGGAATGATCCCATCTCTTTACAGGTGATCACAGCCACAAAATACTGGTTAGACAAGACTTGTAAGTTTGGCCTGCAAAGTAAGACTATTCGCATTACCTTTCTTCACGCTCCTACAGAATTTCAACAGTGCTAGGTGGTATGGGATGATCTTCGCCACATTCATTCCCAAAATAACTTTCCTTGGCTCTGTGCTGGTGATTTTAACGAAGTCCTCTACCCTTGGGAAAAGATCGCTAAAAGACCTACCTTGCTGCAACGAATGCAATCGTTTCGAACTATGTTAGATTATTGTGCTTTTACTGAGTTAGAAGGCAAAGGTTGTAAATTCATCTGGTTAAATAATAGAGCAGGAGAGGAGCTGGTAAAGGCCAAACTTGATCGGATGGTTTGCTCGATGGACTAGCGTTTATTGTTTCCTACAGCAAAAGTTTGGCCTCCCACTAGTGGGTTCTGACCACTGTCCCCTTGTGCTTAATACATCACCAGTTCTTCGCAAACTAAGTAGGCCTTTTGTATTTGAAGCTTTTTAGAATGAAGATCCTGAATGCAGGCATATTATTTCGAAAGCATGGACTTCAGCTGACTTAGAACATGCTGATTTTAGTCGACAAGTGAGGAATGTGACAGCAGCCCTTCAAAGATGGAGCCGTCGCAAGTTTTCAAATGGTCAACAAAAACTTGTGATCCTGCAGGACAAATTAAAGCATCTTATCAATCAAACTTCCCCAATTGACAAGGTACATGTATCACGTTTGAAAGAAGAAATACGACAAGCTTGGAAACAAGAGGAACAATATTGGGCTTTACGTTCTCGAATTAAATGGCTTAATTTGGGCGATAAAAATACTCGATTCTTTCATGCATCAACTATTCAGCACCAACAACGGAATCGCATTACTATGTTACAAGATGAAAATCAACAGTAGATACGTGATATCCCAGCCTTCCAGAATATCACACTCTCCTATTTTTCTCAACTCTATACTTCAGAGGGTTATCGTAACTACCACCCGCTTCTGGACCAATGCATGACAGTTGTTACACCCGAGATGAACCATCAAGTGATAGCCACTCTTACCCTTGAGGAAGTTCGCCAAGCTACTTTCCAAATGGCAGCTACCAAAGCTCTGGGACCAGATGGCTTAACTGGCCTATTTTATCAAGAGCATTGGGAAACAATTCAAGATAGCCTGTTTGAATTAGTCCAGAATTTTATGCTATATGAGGAAATGCCTCTAGGTCTAAATTAGACTATTCTCACCCTCATTCCCAAAACATCTCAACCTGAAACACTGGACCAATTCCGGCCCATCAGCTTGTGTAACTTCGCATACAAAGTTATATCCAAAGTGCTTGCTAATCGCCTCAAACCCTTATTGCCTATTCTCATTTCTAAGGAACAATCAACATTTGTTCAAGGCCGCCAGATCCAAGACAATATCCCTATTTTCCAAGAAGTTCTTCATCACTTTCGCACACACCAAACTACTAGAAGTTTCAATGCTATTCTGAAAACAGACATGAAAAAAGCCTATGAGAGGGTTGAATGGGATTTCTTATGAGATTATCTCCTTAAACTAGGTTTTCATCCAAGGTGGGTAGGTTGGATTATGCTATGCGTCACCACTTCATCCCTCGGTGTGAAGTTCAATGGAGAAATCTTACCCTATTTCTTTCCAACTCGAGGGCTGAGACAGGGTGATCCCATCTCACCTTATCTATTTATCCTTGTGGCTAATGTTTTATCCTCTTTAATTACCCAAGCTATCAGTTTAGGACAACTCAAAGGCCTTCGTTTGAATAGATGGTGTCCTACATTATCACACTTAATTTTCGTTGACGACGCCATCTTCTCTTTAGCTGGCACTACTTCAGAATGTCACAATTTAGCAAATCTTTTGAACTTATAATGTGTGGTTACTGGTCAGCTGATTAACCACAATAAATCGGGTCTCATTTTTTCCAAGAACTGTCCTATTTCTTTAGAGCAGAATATGGCTAAGGAACTTTGGATCCCAATTTTACAAAGGACTGGAACATATCTAGGCCTTCCATCAGACTGGGGCAAATCAAGGAAAGAGGTGTTCTCATGGATAATTGCACGAGTTAATGCTAAGCTTGAGGGATGGAAGGAGCAGTTCATTTCTAAGGGGGGTAAGGAAATCCTAATTAAATATGTTATTCAGGCTATTCCACAGTATGCGATGATGATATTTCAGCTGCCTATTTCTATTTGTTCATCTATTGAAAAGTGCATAGCTAGATTTTGGTGGCGAACTAATCAGAATAAGGGAGGTGTGTATTGGAAGAAATGGGATGTCTTGAAAGATCGAAAGATACAAGGGGGAATGGGATTTCGTGATTTGCTGACTTTAAATAAGGCACTTTTGGAAAATAGGCTTGGTGAATGTTAACTAATCCTGACTCGTTATAGGGAACTCTGTTTAGGGGTTTGTATTTTCACTCCTCTAATTTTCTATTGGCTGTCCGAGGAAATAGGCCATCCTGGGGGTGGCAAAGCATTCTGAAAGGCAAGGATACTATTTTACCAAATCTTTGCTAGTCTATTGGGAATGGAGCTTCTATACGAATTCGAGGTGATCACTAGTTACCTATGGGAATCATCTACGGACCTATAGCTAGAGCGAAACTAGTTAAAGTGGCAGAAATCATTGACCAGACTAACCAATCCTGGAAGACTTCGGTGATTCACGAATTTTTTGAAGCACAAGTTGCTAAAGAAATTACATCACTCCCTATCCGACCCTTATTTTCAGAAGATAAACTGATATGGTCAGCTACATCAACTGGTATCTACACTGTTAAAAGCAACTACCATGCAATTTTACAGTCAAGCAGCCAGCCACAAGAGTCACATGCTTCAACTCCTTACCAGAATACTAAGAGTCTCTGGCGAAAAATCTAGTCGATGAAGACAGTTCCCAAAATTCGTACTTTCCTCTGGTCCGCCTACCAGAACGCTATTGCAACCCGAGCTAACCTCTTCAACCGTCGGATTGTTCCAGACCCCTTCTGCCTAATATGCCGCCAATATGTTCCTGAAACAATTGAACATCTACTTATACAATGTCCTTGGACAAGCAAAATTTGGTCACACTCACAGATCGCTATTCTCCTCTACACCCTCAGTTTCCAGTATTATGCGGTGGTTATCTAAATATGTACTCTTACCTGATCCATCTTCAGGGTTAGAGGTTGTTGCCACCGTATTTTGGCAGATCTGGAAGAAGAGAAGTCATTTTATTTTTCGAAATTAGACTCCAAATCCTTCTATGGTAGTGGAGTTGGCCCTGGCACAAACCACAGCCTATCAGTTTTCTATTGCTGCACCCCGTCGCTCAAGCTCTGGCCTCGACCCTGTCAACCCGACCAGCTTTGGGGACCTCCGACAAAGGGAGTTCTGAAATGTAATATCGATGGTAGTTATCAAGAGGGCAAATTTGAAGGTTATATGGCCTATATTTGTAAAGATGATCAAGGTTGCATTACAGACATTTTATTCTGACGTTTTTCAGCATGCTCACCTTTCGAATCAGAACTCCAAGTGTTGACTCTGACTCTCCAACATCTTCATCATCGAGGACTCCAAGACGCTCCACTCGAACTTGAGACTGACTGTCTTCAGCTTGTTGAAATCGTGACCGGTATTCGACCACCACCATGGGAGCAACGGTCAGCGATTGACAAAACCCTTTTCTGGTTATCAAACTTCTCCCTCCTCTCTCTGCGGCACTGTCGTCGTCCAGCTAACCTAGTGGCTGACTGGGCTGCCAAAGCCCACTTAGCTCACCCGGCCCAAAATTTTACACTTTCTCTTACGCTTGAACTATTGGATTTACTGTACGCGGACGCTTTGGCTGCAGGATGTAATCTTCCTCTATAATCTATATATAAGTGTATTTTCCGTCAAAAAAACTAGATGAGTAAGATTGTTTTGTAAAAAGTTGAAGATTATTTATTCAATCCCCAAAGAGTGATTGAATTGTTAAGCTCTTGATTTAGATATGACAAATCCAGCATTTAGATCATAAGGTCGCATACGTAAAGTAACTTTGGGTGCTACACATGTCATTCAATTGATGGAGCCTTACTTGATGTACATGGATATGGTGATTAGCAAACATTTGTAGTAATTAATTTGACTGACAATGTCCATATAACAATCTATTTGTTCCTCCTAGGTACATATTAACAGCATGCCACTTATTAGCATTTCTAGATATGTATATGCCAGATCTTGCAGAAGTAAGCGCCGGTTCTTGTTCTTGCGCTACAGATGTGACATCCAGATTTTTCGGGTTCTAATTTCGACTGGATAAATAAGGCCATTTTCATTCAATTGAAGCCATGAATTGTGAAATTGGGATGCAAGTGGGCCATATTGGTAAGGAAAAATACCAATTGGAATGTCGAGGTGTTGAATGAAATTATGGAAGTCAATTTGATTTAATTCAAGAGGAATTAAGGCCCAATTTGGAAAGAAAACCTAGCAAATTCGTATGCCCATAGATCCAATATTTTAAATTACCTAAAGTCTTCTAGAAGGGGTATTTTGGGGCTTGAAAATGTGGGTGGATGACAGCCATTTGGTGGGCCCCGTTCGAAGACCAAAGAGCGGGGAGAGAAATTGGTTTTCTCTTCTTCTTCCTCTCTATCCTCCATCGAGCATCCCCATCGCCTTCTTTTTCTTCAAAACACCATGGAAGCCGAAGAAGCTGAAGCAGCAACAGCAACTCCGCTCGTCGCCGTCCCTCGCTACCATTGTCGCCCACCGAAGCCGGAGCCGCCGCCACTGCTCCGCGGTCGTCCACGCGCCCTCTGCCCTCTCTCCTTCCTCTGGTTCGAATAGAACCGAACCAGGAGCAAAAGAAGAAGCCGCACGCCGCCAGGCCGCCGTCCACACCACCCGCATACGCCGCTCGCTTCGCCGCCTCACCACTAGTCCGTGCGTCACCATCTCTCCCTCGCTCAGCCCTCTGTTTCAGCGATGTTTCAGATCTGGTGGAGCTCCGCCGGAGCCGTCCACCCCTCCTCCGGCCACCGTGAAGCCTCGCCTAGGTTCGGTTCGGCCCCTCCATCCATTTCCGACCCAACCCAACTCTGGATCCGCCCTCCTTCGCCCTTATCCAGCCGCGCACAGAGAGTGCAGAAAATGGGTTTGCAGTGAAGTTTTGGCCCGTTTTGGGCCATTTCCGGGCCCCGAACCCGAGGCCTGCTTTGGGAAGAATCGTTCCTCGCGTCACCGCCGTCGGATTGATCCGATTTGCGCGCGATTTGGTGAGTAATCTCACTAATCCTAGATTAGTTGGCTAATTATGCTTTAGGTTGGTTTAGTTTTAATTAATTATGTTTAGGTTGTTAGATTAGAAGTAATTAGCAATTATTAGTCAATTATGATGCGATCTAGATAAATTGATTGTGCAATTAATAAGTAGACGTGGTCTACTATTTATTGGGAGTGTCTCGGGAATTTTTGGACCTCTAATTGAGCTTCAATTTAAGGATTCGAGCCTAAGTGAGATTTTTGTCATTTAAATATTATTTTTCGGAATTAAATAAATAAATCAATTATTTTACAAAAATTCAATTGCGATGGCTAGCGACCGGAATATTATGCTGATGATCGTGGAGAAGTCCGTTTATTTAATCGGACTTTATTTTAAGCTAAATTGAATTTTTAATATTAATTAATTTTCGAAATTAATTAAATAATTATTTATTTTCCGAAAATTCAACTGGGATGGCTAGCGACCGGAAAATTATGCTGATGACCGTGGTGAAGTCCGTTTATTTAATTGGACCTTATTTTGAGCTAAAGAGAATTTTTAATATGAAATAATTAATTTTCGAAATTAATTAATTAATTAATTATTTTTCAGAAATTAAGATTGAGATGGCCGACGACCGAAATTTCGTGCCGATTTTCATGGCGAAATTCGTTTATTTAATTGAGTTGTAGTTTGTGCTGAATTGAATTATTTATGAAATTGAGAATTATCCTTTAATGGAATAATCTTTGATTATTGATTGGAAAATAACCGGGTGTCGGTTGACAGCACCAAAAGTGTTTTGGTGGGCTGTAGAGAATGGTGGGAATTATGAAAAAGGAAAACTATAATATTTTGGCTAAGGCCGACGGTGTCCCCACACACGGCTATTTTATCGAGAAGGATATCAGATGGAATGGATTGAATGGTTGGATAGTATACTATATCATCCTACGAGCTCTGATATGTCAGCTTAGCGAGAGCAGTATACTGGTGTACTATATCAGCCTACGGGCGATATGTCAGCTTAGTGCGAGCAGTACACTTTATCAGCTCAGTGGGAACATCGGGGGTATACTATATCAGCCTGTGGGCGATATGTCAGCTTAGCGAGAGCAGTATACCGGTATACTATATCAGCCTACGGGCGATATGTCAGCTTAGCGAGAGCAGTATACCTTAACCCTATCAGCTTAGTGCGAGCTATACTATCTATATATCAGCTTAGAGTGAGCAGTCCTGGACTATGGTTGGACTTATAGATAGTATTGAATGTGCCGACCAAGCATGGGTCGTGATGACGTGTAATCGACTAGGTCGATTGATCATTGCTTGATCTGAGTGTGACTTGATGTGATTCATTGCTTTGATTTGATGTCGTGGATTGATTGACTGATTAGAAATGACCGTGAGTGGTCTTGTTGGCATTTAATCGACTAGGTCGATTTGATCGATGCTTCGATCAGTGATATGATTGCTTGGATCAGTGATATGATTGCTTGGGTGCCTATTATGAATTGTACTGACTTGCAGGTGGGATCTGATGCTAAGGTACGTCCTCTGCCCTGTGCGTGTTTAGGCAGCCCATAGTATAATAGTTTACTAATTGGGCTTAGTGGGGTAGAACTCGCTGAGACGTAGTCTCATCCCAGTTTGGGGAAAAACATTTCAGGACCCCGATGAGAAGCTGATGAGGAGGAGTCTAAGAAGGAGAACTCAGAAGTGAAACTTAAAGAGAATGATTTTTGGAAGAAGAAGATAATCCCGAGAGGGGCCTTAAGTATGACCTGGATGGGCTGAGAGTCTATCTTCTTTTGAGAATTTCTTTTGAAGTGAATAGTTATGAATTGGTTTGTGTCTTGTATAAAAGTTTGGTTATAAATTTCAATATGAAAAATATGGCCCTGCTTTTCTATCCCATCGTTTTATTGTCTGGGGATTTTAACTGCTTCCGCATGTGCTTAAATAACGAAAGGGTCGGCGATATTTGTCCTGGGATATCGCATTATAAAATCGACTAAGTGAGAAGGATGTGTGCATGCCCGAGGATCGGGGCGTGACAACAGAAGGAGTTATTTTGCATTTTATTATAAGATGTTATGGCTAAGTGAATGAAATAATCAAGCTAAATCGATTCATTTCCTAACCCAGTCGAATTGAATATTATTGCATTTCATTTCCTATAGGGTAAGGAGCATTTAATTTTTGGATTGAATTTACCTAAGAGATAAGGATCAATTCATTTCCTAAAACCCATTTATTTTTTAATAGGTACATCTATAAAATTGTTAATCCCTTGATTGTTATCCTGTTTATAATATTTCTAATCACACATCATCCTACATGACATATAAGTTGTCCGCCTAAATGGTATTGGTGCTAGCTAACATTCCTTAAGTTTGATTGGAATCAATTATTTTCCTTTTTTAGTATAAAAGCAAAATCCTCTACTAGTCTTAGGTAATTGTATATTGCGCAAATCAATTAAAAGTTTCAGTGCATCGTTACTGCACATAACTTGAATGCTCAATATTGGGACGATATTTAGCAAAAGTCCTTTTTTTTTTTTTTTAATTCAAGCTTTGTTACAATGGATTACGATAAGCTATGGCATTAAGTATACAAGTTATATATACAATAATTTCATTTACTTTCTTCGATAAATAGATTGTGGATCCATGTTGCTTCCAAACCCAGTCGAATTGAATATTATTGACTTCATTAACAATATTTTAGATGAAGAAAAAGGCACAAAAGTGCATCATTTGTTTTTCTATTTCACTTGCCACAACTTATTTCAAGTTTCCTTTGTAATATTAACATACCTAAGGTTCAGTACTCAATGATTTTATGGGCTTTTTACATTTATGGAAAAAATATATATTCTAATTGTGTTAGATTCTGTTTAGCTTTTACAAAAAAAAATGGAAGGCTAATTAGCTCTTTTCATTACCAACCTAGGTTATTAAAATACAAGAGACTTGCAATGATGTACACATATCGGTCCAAGACAATAAATGGGCAAAATTATTTGGCTTTATTTCACCATGTTGTTTCAAATATGCACCATTTTCTTCTCTTTAGACACCATCTTCTCTCTTTCAATTGACATACCACATATCTTTCAGCTTGTAATAAGCGTAAGCTCTCGAAGGTATCTTTGAAGCGACAAACCCTATGATGCAAACTCTTCCTCCCTCTCCAAAAGAGAAATCGCAGGACGAATCTTCTCAACTTGTGCTGTCATCTCCTTCAATAGGTGCTCCTCCCCCAAAAATGAGTGAGGTAAGTCTTGATCAACCTTCGTGCTGGGTCATTGGCCATATATTTTGTGCTTCAACCACAAAGAAATGGATTTTTTTTTTCTAAGGCATTTTTTGCAATAGAAAAATCAAAAGTGATGAATGGTGAAAGATAAAGAATTCCAATGCTCTCTAATTGTCTAACTATTTTCATTTTTATGATGCGATTATTATTTATTGATTGCAGAACATCCAACATCAGTCTTCATTTGAAGAGAGGCTGCAAGGTTGGCATATTGCATGTAGACAATGAGTAGATGGAAAATTAGACATGGTAATTATATATTAATAAAAATTCATTGTTACTGCTTTCCTTAATGAATTGATGATTAAAAAGAAGTAACGTGTATTTGATTAATTTATATGTTATCCAAAAGGATTAATAAAAAAGTTAGTTTTTACGTTATCGTGCATTTTATTATTGAGTGTATTGAAATCTTTTCACTACCTCTTATGAGTAATAGCTTTGCACACGACTATCTTGAAATTTCTGATGGTAATCAAGATATCTTCAATCTATTATCTTTGTAGAGCTATCGTCATGGACAATTAAAAAGATTGTTCCGCTCAACTGTCGAGGTTGTCCAATATATAATGGAAGCACTGATAGATAAGAAGACGCCAGGGAGTAATTTTCTACAGGTGAGTTACAAAAACCCTAACTAAATAAAATGCAAAATAAAGTTATATTTACTTAATACTTAGGGTGTGATTTCATTTGGGTGACAATTTAGGAGCAAGGTCTTGCCACTACAGCGAAAGGTTTTTTGAAGAGAACGAGATCTTTTGATAAGAAAGAAAAAATTCCTCCAACCAAGTCATTAAAGAAAATTACTGTCGAGCCTATTTCGGAGGAATTGGACAACAACCTAAAGAACATCTGCAGTAGCAGTTCGGAGGCAACAGGTTTTTCCTTCTGAAGCAAATCTTATGGCATAAATATAAACATGAGTTCCTTATATCTGCTTATTTATTTGATTGTCTTTATAGAAAGCGAAGATTGGAAGAAATATTTGAAGTTCAGCAGTGATACCGAGGATGATGCATTTAGCGGTAAAAAGACTCAGTGAAAGTATCCGACAGCCAACTCAAGCATCCATAGTTGAAGAGAAGAGCCTAAAATGACATCCACAAGTTCAAATGTTTCTTTTCGAAGATCTAATTTGATTTCATGTTAGAAATCCAAGAAAGCATATTGAGTTTATTTTCGTTCATTTCATCTGAATCGTTGGGCGATTTCGAAACTTTTGTCGTTTGAACTATGAAACCTCAAGCCTTTTCTTTTTTGGGTCGAACATCAAGGTTTGTTTGCCTGCCGGGAATGGAGAAAGTGGAATGGTACTCGAGCCTTTATTTTCTTTACTTTTGTTACTGGCGACCTTTAATAGGTATTGAGAATAATTATCAGGCATGGTAATCAATGCAGGAGGCGGTGAATCTAACTAAAAATGAATTTATATGATTTCAATATAGTGATATTATAACCGAAGGGTATAAAAGGTTCGTGTTTTGCAGAAGCTTTCCAGCCACACTCGATTTTTCGAAACTGAAGGACTCGATTGCTGGATATTGTGCCTTTCAACCATCCGACCTTTAGGGTGTCAAGAAAATTTTGATTTTCTTGGATCAAGCGATAAATTCACTGAGATGTAGTCACAAGCTTTTTGGGTGCCTTGAGATGTAGTCACAAGCTTTTGGGTGCCTTCAGAAACGTATCGATAGAGTTTTAACAAGGAAGATATTGCAATTTTTCACATCAACTGTTCGTTGGCCCCAATTTGAGGGTAGCAGCGATCCCAACACTTTTATTGAAAATCAGAGTGCATTTTAATAAAGTTCAATTCACGAGCATTTGCAATGATTTAAGGTCATTTTTCAATTATTCTCCATTTTTAAGTTCATAGCCTTCACAATAGCTTTACCAATGTCACTTACCAGATAAACGCTCGTTCAAGAAGACTATCTAAGTTTTCAGGAAATGATCAATTTAAACTCTCTAATTGTTTATGCTGGATCAGCATACGAGAATAGGTAAATATAAAGGTTGTGACAAGAAATGCTCATTGTTTGTTAATTATGACATGAGAGATCTCTAGCTTTGCAGCCCGAACATAAAACCGTGCTCACAGTACAGTGCTGCTGGACGTCGAGAAGCCTCGAGGAATGTTGGTGGCTTAAGTGTTTGAATGCTTTGGTAGGTGTCAATCTCTTGCATTTCGTCCATCCAAAAGTCATTGCTCGGTTCCGATGCGCGTGAGGCATCGGAGGAACATTGCAATGCATATATAAGTTTATCAGCAATGCTAAAAGCAAGATGGGAACACAGATTCCTTTATTAAATCCTTCTATGTCCTCTTGAAGAACTCGTTTTTAGGTGACTGCAAACTAGTTCCACGCGGACTTTCATATAAGGAAACCCGAATGTAAGGAAGAAAGAAAATCTGCCTACCTCAATTGAGAGGGACCTCAGCAAGTCCACGCTCCATAATGTCTATCATGTTGATGATGAATTGCGTTTCAATATAAATAAAGGATGAAAATCTTCTATTTATTTTAGTTGACTTAAGGGTCAAATTTTTGTTTCTCATAGCTGGCGTCTACCTCAACCAAGTTATGATTTCAGGTAATTTAAGGTTGCTGCAGAGGGATAGCAACATCGATAGGAACATGATATGTTTAGAAGTCACCGTCAACCATAGCCTCACTTTTTTATGGAATCACGTCATTATGAACATATTTTTTTTTTGGTCGAAATTATGAGCAGATTAATTGTGACACCCCGAACCCTTCGTAGGTCGTCACCAGCGCCGATGTTACACTTGATTTCCTTTTTCATCTTGTACTTGAACAAGCGTCATTAATCACAAGCATTTTTTCTTTTCAAAAGCGGTCCCAGCGCGACTCTTAGCGGAAGCAAATTAAACATCACCATCTATCCCCCCTACCAATCCATGATACAAATACACACCACTAATCATCAGAATTTAAAAGATAAGCCATGCCACTTTTATTTACATATTATTGTGATGGGTTTTTCATGGGTCGATACAACAAAAGGAGACCAAGATTTTCAACCACACTCGGCCTGATCCCAAAAAGATACTACGACCCCTAAAGAAAATCACATGACATCCCCCCATCCAACAGTGGCGGCTACTCCCAAAAAGATGACACTAGCTCTCTACCCTTCACGCAACCATCACACCCATCCAGGTGCATCGGGTGGTGGTGGCGGCAACAAACCCTAAACACTCCGTCTCGGCGGACATGAACAGACAAGAACTCCTGGATGATTGGGCCCTCAGCTAGGCCCACGTCGTACATGACCAGCACACGCACTCGCACAAATGTCAGTCCAGGGATAGTGACGCAGTCGATCTCCGTACATTCTACTTCTACATCTGACGGAATACCATAGAAGGTGCCTCGCGTGACGGTAGGAAGCGGCATCTTTCTAATCTGAAATGTTATCCCCAAAAGGGGTGAGTACAACTACTCAGCAGATAAGGAAATCCAATAACATTCCAATGCATCATGCATATCATCACACGTTGCAAGCATCACCTACCTTGTAATCATGCGTATCATGCATCATCACATCATATATATCATCATCATCATGGCATATCATATATCATTATCATAGGGGATCATCATATCACATCACATGCCATCATCATCATGCATCATCATGCATATCATACCATGGATGATCGTCATATCATATCACACATCACCATCATGCATCATCATGCATATATTATCATAGGTGATCATCATATCACATCACATGCCATCATCATCATGCATCACCATGCATATATTATCATAGGTGATCATCACATCACATCACATGCCATCATCATCATGCATCATCATGCATATATTATCATAGGTGATCATCATATCACATCACATGCCATCAGTTAATTATCATCTTTATCTTTAAATTTTGATCACCACATCACCCATCTCTCAAATCATTAATCTCATCATCAACCCTCCGGGCAGAAACCTCCGACAGGGCTCCATCATCAATCTCATCATCAATCTCATCATCAACCTTTCAAGCAGAAACCTCCGACAGGGTTCCCGGCAAACTCAGCCATCCCATGGCCACCGAGCTTCCGGCCCCCCACATTCCGGGCATCTCGCATCTCAACTAGCATCACGAGGCATTCCCTTCGGGCAGAAACCTCCGACGGGGCTTCCGGCCTTTACCCTTCTAGCCAGGCATCCCGCACCCAAATCCTGGCATCGCGAGGCATTCCCTTCGGGCAGAAACCTCCAACAGGGCTTTGGTCCCCCACATTCCGAGCATCCTGAATCTCCCAGGGAATCTCTAGAATTACGCCACCAGGCCACCAAACAACA
>NW_027266410.1:0-91783 GCF_046630445.1 Rutidosis leptorrhynchoides | reverse complement strand
ATGTCTACAAAACATTTTTTTCTTCTTTTATTTTGGCAATACACTGTCAATATTATTTATTGGATCAATATTAATAAAACTCTATCAGTGATTTGTTATTTTTGTAAGTATCACTACATATTTATCTATAAAGTCGATTTTAGGAATCAATTGATTGTTGATACTTTTAATATATATTATGTTAATTAGGACCATATGTTTGAATTGAATTTATCCTAATTTTATTTATTAATTTTGTGAATTTATGCTATGATTTAATTTAAAGATCTTATGTCTTAAAAAAAAAAATTCGAGCCATTAATCTGGCCCGATCTCCCTAAATCTAAATTCTGGCTCCGTCCTTGAATTGATAACGATATATAATACTCTCTCCGTATCACAATACATGCATTTTTGAACATGTTTTTTATCATAATACACTTTATTTTTATTTGCCCTCATACCACACAACACCATCAAACCCTTTTTTTTATTTGATCCCATATTAAAATACAAAACCAAACCAACTTTTTATCATATACAACTACCAAATACATACCACCACAACCGCCACCATTGACCACCACCGGCGGCCGTTGACCGGCCGACCACCACCAATAGCCATCACTAGTAGTCTAATTTGTTTTGTGTTAAAATATATCGTAATTATTGATGTAATAAAAATACATGCCATCTTTATTTTTTATAAAAATTTTCAAAACTACGAGTATTATATAATACGGGGAGTATATATTAACGAGTGAGTTTATTGCATAGAAAATAAGTGGTAATAAAAAATTTAGATAATTATTTGAAGTTCTTTGGAAAAACTTATGAAACGTTTGAAAAGAGAAGAAAATGAGAGATTTCCAATCTAAACATGCTTCCTAATCCTACTTTAACTTTATCAAATTCTGATAATATCTTGTCTTTTTAAAAAACAATGTTCCTAACATGGCGTCTTTTATTTCTTCTTTTGTTTTGTTTTTTCTTTTATTTTCCTTCAAAAACAGATAAATTATTATCCTTCTGCTAAAAACAAAAAAGTTGGGATACTTCGACACGCCAATGCATTATGTAGTATGTCAAACGGGCCGAGATAGCTGACAAAAGAATTAATTTGGGCCATTCAAAACAAACCAGAAAACAAATGGGCCGAATGGCTCCGCCTGTTAGTTTTTAGCGGGTCGGGTCCTTAACTGACCGTCCCGTATCAAGTTAAATCGCCCGCTCTGAAAGAGAATGAGATCGTCCCCTCTCTCTGTTTACATATATACACGAATTTACTGGATTCCATTCCCCGAAAAAGGGAGCTTTCTATCTATTCAAGGTACGATTATGGTTAAATACCGTGTAGCTGTTGGTTTTGATTTCAGGAAGTTGATTTTGATTGTGCAATCTTATATGTTGATTAGGTTTTCTGCTCTTTATCCATTTTTTATTTTTCTGTTAGTTGTTTGCTTATGCTGAATTTTTCATTTTGTTTGATCGTGGCCTTTTGGTATTCTTCTCTGTCTGTTATCCAATTCGTAGTATCCTTGTGGAACGGTATCACTCTATACTTCATAGCTAGCTTTAGCTGCCTAGTTTCAGCATATTTAATACAGCTGGGCTGTTCTCTCTTACGCATTTTGACAGCTTCAAACTGTTACATTGTTAGTTAGAATTTTTACTATATCAATTCATCTGGTTGTTAATCCTCATTCTTCTGTCACTCTATAGGCTACTGGTTTGAGCTAAACGTGACTGTTATCTTAGTAAGGTTAATAAGTGCTATTTGTTCGATGTGATTGTAAAAATGTTTCTTGCCGTGCTTTAGGAAATAATTCATAGACGAAGAATGGTATACTTGGTTTTTAGCATTTATTTTATTTTTTAAACAAAGGCACTCTACTTATTGCTATATAATGAATTCCACTTTTCTTTTGGAATAGTCACTTGCAGGTGTTCTGACGATTTTCTAAGGGTCGATTGTGTCATTCCCTGAGAATTTTTTCTCAAAAGGGATATATGGATCGACAGGGTCATGATTACGCAGCTTCAGCAATGGGATATGCTGCCCAACAACAGCAACAAGCTGCTAATAATAATAATATTCCCCAACAGCAGCAATTTGGCTTTCACCAACAGTTCCCTCCATCGGTGCACGGTCCTCCTTTCATACCTCCTCATCCTTCAATGCAACGTTTCCCGTACCCTCATCCCATGCAACAGCAACCGCAACTCCACCCTCATCCGCTACCTCCCCTTCCCCACCTCCATCATCTTCAGCAGCCACAGCAACCATCTCCATCCTTTGGTTCGCATTTACCTCCTCACTTGGGCCCACCTCCAAATTTTCCGGGTCAATACGATTCTGCTCCTCCCCCGGCACCTCCACCATCAGATCCCGAGCTACAAAAGATTATCGACAAACTCGTCGAGTATATCGTTAAGAACGGTCCGGAATTCGAATCCATGACTCCGTGAAAAGCAGCAGGACAATCCTGGGTATAGTTTCTTGTTTGGGGGCGAGGGTCATGGATATTACCGATACAAATTTTGGACGTCGACACATCCTACCTTCAATGCTCCTTTTGCATCTCCGATGATTCATCCTCCTCCGAATCCAATGATGAATCCTTCTTTAAATGCTGCTGTTGGACCGTCGGGGCCGATGTTGGGTGCTCCTCACATTCACCAACCACCTTTTCCACCATTCTATGAGCAACAGCCTCACCATCAAGGTTTTTTGGTTCCTAGTCGAGCAGATTATGATCAGCCATCCAAGTCTTTCAGAGGTCATTCAGGTCCACTTCCTACCGATGTTGCGGCGGAGCTCAACAATGTGCTTAATAACCTCAGTGGTACCAAAGAATCTATCAAAGGGGCCAAGATATGGTTCATGCAGAGGGCTCCATTTGTGCCAGCTCTTACTCAAGCGCTCAGAGATAGGATATTTGCTTTGGACGATTCAGAGAGACAGCTACATATAATTTATCTTGCTAATGATATTCTTTTTGATAGGTAATTCCCCATATTTGAACTTATCACTGTTGTAATTGCATGGCGATTTAACACTAGGATTTGAATTTCATATTTACTCTCGAGTGGTCTAGGTTGTACTCATGATCGCTACTTTTTTCTGCAGTGTACAGAGGAGGATCAATTCGTCGGAGCTTGACAACGAGGCCCATGCATTCAGACCTGTTTTGGGGTCAATGCTTGCAAGAATATATCATAACCCACAAAACAAGGAGGAAAATAAATCTCATTTACAGAAAATTGTACACTTTTGGGCTTCCAAAGAAGTTTATGATCAAGAGACCATTCAGGCACTCGAGGCTGAGATGAAGGGCGGGCCATCATCTACTTCTGCTGATTCAGGTACACACTCCATTAACCAATGAGCACAGTGCCACCTAGAAATCATTCTAAGACTGTTTCCAAATATATCTTCTGAATGTCTTCGATTTCAGCAGGTGTGAATGCAATCCAAAGGCAACCTGATAATCAAATTTCTGTTCCGAGCATTCCCGGTCAAGAACATTTTGATAGAAAGATGCCCGCAAGCCTGCCTCCAGTTATGCCAAACCAGCAATTTCTTCCGAGCTCGATACCCGGCAGCTTTCCAGGATCTATGCCCATAAACTCGTCTATTCCAGCAATAAATCAGCAACCTATATCTCAACTATCAGCAACACCTCCTCCTCCAGGTATTGGCGATAAATTACCTCCATATCCTTTGTTTCCTCCTGGTCTTATACCTGGGATGGTCAGAAAGATGCAAATTGGCAGTGGGGTACCTTACTCTCCCATGAGCCCTTTGGACATACCAACAGTCATACCACCATCAAATGTGTCGATGTCAGAAACTCTCTCGAGCGTGTCCAAGTTTTTTAAAGAGATTGGAGAGGTTAACCCTTCTGAAGGACCAATGGGATCTGATTTAAAAGATGAGGATGATTATGACCAGTATGAGAAAGAGCCTCCTGTTCGTAAAGGAGGTGCTTGCATCCCTCCTCCAGGTAGTCTTAATGTGGACCCAGAGTCGGGAACTTATCCTGATGGAAATGTGGAACGGAAAAGTGGTTCGGGAAGGTTGGGGCTTGGGGCAACCGCTTATCCAAATGAGGTCAGTCAGTATGATGATGTTTATTCGTCTTATCGGAAACAAAGAAGCACAAACTATCATTCGTCCATGAGTGCAAGAGCTTCTGCCAGGTAGTTTGTGCTGTGTTGCCAATCGTGATTAGAACTAACTATAGATGATGATTTGCTTCTTTCTGTTTCTGTGGAAGTGTGGCCATTTGTATTCTCATTTTATATTCCTTAGGTTTTCCAGTGTAATGTAACAAAATCACTGTGGATCAATTTTGTTATTCGGATGGAAGTGACATTATCGTAACTTAATTCCCATAATGAGATTAAAGCTTCTGTGGATTGTGTTACAGTAAAACCTCGATAAATGAATGTTCGATAAATGAATAACCTTGACAAATGAATAATTTTTCCCGGTCCCGATTTGGGCTAAGAGGCTAAATGAATAATTTCGCTAAATACATTATTGAATAATTTTTTTGAAATCCTTAAAGACCCTAGGTAAATATAAATGAATAATCATCACATTTTTAAAATATATATATATATAAATATATAGAGATTTTTTTTTTCAAGCAACAATGTTCATACAATAAGTCATTCTTTTACAAAAAATGAGTCTATAGTTTTTTTCTTTTTTTTCCCACCAAAATTCATCTCATTCTTTATTTTTCCTAGCGCCAGTAAAACTTGAAGATTATTCTGCTCGTGTTGTAGAAAGTAGTTCCGTAAGGTAATTACTGCTTGATATGCTTCTTTTGATGACACATTTTGTGTGACGCTACTATCATCTGGTTCTGGATCATTCTCATCATTCAGTACAGACTCAATAATTTCATCGTCTGTAGGCAATTCATAACGACATCATTCTCGTTAGGATAGTTCAAAAGATGTTCGACGTCCATCACATTTCTATATTGTAATTTAGAAATGACATCCGTTAATCCTTCGATATCTTCTTCTAATTCTTCAACTTCTGCTTCGGGAACATCGAGTTCTTCAGATCGTATCTTGCAATGTCGGAAACAATTTGCAATGGTTGTTTCCTTTACATCAAATCTCCAAGCCAAGGTAGCAAAGTTAATAGCATCGAGAATGTTAATCTTTTCAGGATTTGACGAGTCAACTTCAATGCTCTGCAAGATGCTAAATGAATAAAAATTCATTTATCGATAAATGAATAATATATTCATTTATCGATAAATAAATAATCGCGCTAAACGAATATTTTTTTTTGGTCCCAAGAGTATTCATTTATCGAGGTTTTACTGTATATTGTCTGATTAACTGGTTCGTGGATAAGAAGAGTTTAACATAGTGAGATCTGAGATGAGATCAATCTTCATTGTGTAGTAATCATATTTTTCTAATGAGAATGAGATTTTTATTCATTTGATAAAAGGTTCTAACGGATCAGAATCGTTACAACCAGATAGACATTTTCATTCATTTGAACAAACGAATAATCTATGTTTTGATTTTTAATTTACATACAGACAGAGGTTGTAACAAATTTGGAACAAGATTGTAAATTTAACTCATGTGCACAAAACAACAGTATTTTTACATCTTTTTTTACAGTTGACAACTCCTGTGAACAACTCCGTTGTTATGAGTATAGAATCCTCTATCAAAACTTGGGATACCAAAGTTTTATCGATCTTGTCAAAATTTCATATCCCTTGCCAATGATCCTTGAGCTCAACCAGTTTAACAGAGCCATCACCCCCACACGTTAGAAAACCATGTGATACAACTTGTATATCCGTCACGGCAACCTATCACATCGGAAAACAATATTTCCCTTTTTTTTTACTCAAAAAGTAAGAAAATTAAAACAATAAATCCTGAAGAAGCTCAACTTAAATCTAGAAGCTTACCCGAACAACTCCACCAAAACCCCGAGAGCTTGGTTGGAGAAAGGTGTGCCTCTCATGTTGTTTCGGCCAATGATGGAGTAATTTTGCTGCTTTGGCATCCCAAAGCTTAACATCTCCATCTTTGCTTCCTGTTAAGAACAAACTGGTGTTCGGGATGGTGGAAATCTTGGTAACGCCTCCTACAATAGCATCATGCAATTGTTTTTTGATAAACAAAATCAACCATCACATTTATTTTATTTTATTGATCCGTTTATTCATAGTATCAGTTAGGATATTTAGAAATACATACCTAAGTGAGCCTTTGGTATATACCAAAGCATCCCATTTACATTCTGGTCGCCGGACTTGTTACCAGTTTCTGTCTGTACAACAGTATTAGAATTGTCGACACTCGATTCCCGATTATCGAAGGGCCTGTGCCTTTTAGTCTTTCCGGTAGCAATGTACCGGAAGTCATGAACTCCCACATCACCACTTTTACCGCCAGTCACAATGAAGGGAGAGACAGAACCACTTCCAATATTGTTATCAAACACAGAAATTGAGCGGGCACCACCTTCACGTTAAAGGCACAAGATTGGAACCATAAAATACAGAAAAAAGCTTGAAAATATTTGTACATTTTCAAACAAGAGAAAGGGTAAAGAATGGATGAACCTTCGTGACATATTATTGAAGCACGAGAAGTAGAAGGGGGAGCCAATGTGTCCCACATAACCACATTTAAGTCATTGGAGCTATGCCCAGCTGCAGCAATGACTGATCCACTTGATGTAACATAAGCGACATCCCTGCAACCAACTTAAACAATTAAATCATAGCAGAGACAAACCAAGATAAATCAATAAGTATGACTTATTTAGAAACTCTGAGAGCATTCGAATATAGCAACAACTCCCATTTCTAACAATACAAATGGGGCTGGGATAGGGTAAAGGTGGACACCGAATAATTAACAAGGAGTTTTAACAATAACAAATTTCTGTAGTTCGTCCCCCATAAATTTTTAGACCTATTTTCTCCCCCAAAATTGGGACTCCTGCTTCCACCATATGGAGATGACACTAGGTGGCACAATCAAAAACCATAAATCCAACCAAACATGGGTCAAAAGGTACCCCATCCACAGACAATTGGAGCAACAAAACAGCCCATTAGAAACAAACAACCACAGAGTTAAATTTCAGAAAGTCGGCTTAAAACGTTTTGCACAAGTCGAAGTGTTTATTATATTATGGAAACAGATGATACATAATACTAGTTGATGAATTTACTATCTGGTTCCTAAAAGAAATAGAATGATCAAAACTGTAACGAGCATGGAGAAAAGATGCTCACGATGCATGGCTACTGAAACAGAGTGATGATTCAGTTGGATGGATGTTGCTCCTTCCTCCCACTTCCAGTTGCCATGTGCACACAGTCCCATCCAATGCAGCAGAGGCAAACCTATGCCCAAAATGGTCAAACTGCAAAGACGATATTGATGCAAGAGCATACGGGGGAGGAACATTTGCCACAGGAAGTACACCATAGGTTGCAGTAGCTTTGTCTTTACCAAACTGCAGTTATTTTATTTCACATCAGCTCTATGATTAATAGCTTTAAATAGCAGTAAAAGAGTTCATAGTACTGCACTTCTGATTGATAGCAAAACAGAGGTTTTCCGTCCAGCAGTTTTTTAATCAGAATCTTTCAATGATTCAAGATGAAATATACAAAACACTGATGAATAAGACTTGGCATGGTCAGCAATCGACAGTAAACACATAGTAAGACAAAAGACTCCACCAATTGTCATCCGTCAAAGAAAACTAAGGAAGTTAAATACATGATAGTAAAAAAGGTACTCATATTGTTAATGATCTTGTACAGTTGTACCTCCCATAAGTAAATGTGAGTATTGTTAGAGCCGACCAAGAAGAAAGGCAACGATGGGTGACTTGAGAATGCTCTGGTACTGATATTATCGACAGTAGCTGGTGGATCAACAAAGACTTCGAAATCCTCTTGAATCTCCCAACCTAAGCCAGAGGCCCCCATACCAGCATAACCAGGAACCCCAAATGCACCACCACCTGTCAGGTCTTTCCCTGGTCTTGCTAATGAACTGGCACCCACTGTAGCCCCACCCAAACCAAGGTGAGTCCCTCTTCTGCTCCCGAGACCAACCCCAGGAGAAACACATGTAGGAACTGGGGTTGATTCAGAACGAGCCCACCCATTGTGTGGCCAATCTGCATCTGCCCAGATGTAGTTCAACTTCTCCCTCAAATGGTTCTCATCGTCCCAATGAAAATAAACAATGCCCTGAATCAAAAATGTAGTTGACAATAAAAGCCACATTGAAGAATGTACCAAAAGTCATACAAGACGAGGAAATTGAAAAAGATAAAAATAAAAATTCAACATTTATACATAACCACCCCCCTGATGATAAATGTTACTGTTCTCAGAATATTTTATTGCAGGCTTAAGCTGGTTGGTAAAGTCAACTATTTCTCACAATGCTACATAGTTCTCTCATTCAGGTATTTCTCCCAAAGATCCGCCTGACTGAAAATCTCCAAAATTGATAAACACCTTCATGTGGCATATTTAGTTCTAAGTTTGCCTGATAAGAGTAACTGGCTATTTGAATGTGAGGTGTACACAATAATATTATCACCACCTTATACACAATTTAAAAGTGTGCTTTGAACATGTTCCTGTCCGTAAAACCCTACGCAAACTATAAGCACAATCAAAAGATGACTGAATGTACACGACATATCAGCTCAAGTTAATGCATACAATTTCAAGAACACTAACCTTCTTGTTGCTAGCCAGGGCAGCTTGACTTTGATTAATGGAATTGATACACATTGCCTGCACGAAGCATAATAGCCAGTTACCATACAATATGGAGATGAGTGCTGAGGATGTTACTTTCTTTCTGGAATCTACTTTCTTCTCCATACACTATCACTCTAAAACCTTCTATCAAAGGTACCAATGCATAATAGGCAGCATACATGCAATTGAAATAAACAAAAAAGGCAAAGGATAAAAGAAATATACCTCCAGAAGCTCCCCATTTCTCTTGCATATTTCTTTTGGATTTTGGAAAGGCGTGACATCCATTGCAGCAGTTGTGTCTTTCTGCCAGGAACTTAAAAAATTTCCATTGCGAAAGAGGCTCCTAGCTGGTCCCCCAGCTTCTCCCTCGACAGGAGGGCTGCTAGGATTACTTCCTTCATGATTACTATTCTCCTCTATACGGTATCTGTCTATAAAGCCTTTATCCTGATCTTTCCATCCTTTACAGTTTTTACGTTTAAAGAAGCATGACCAATTTACTTTTTCTTGTTCGAACCCTTCAACAATTATACTACGGTCAGCACAGATATCCCATAATATATCTGAAGCCAGTACTTCATTTTGGTGGTTTATGACATCCTCACTGACTGAGACCTCATCTTGATTTTGATGAAGATCTTTGGTTTTAGATGAGGTAGAATTGTTTAGCCAAAAAAGAGCTGGAACATGAAGGTTAAGCTCTATCTTCTGCAGCAAGAAAAATGCAAGTTCTTTTATATGGTAAGCAGCAATGTGATCACAGGTGACCTTAAGAAGCTTAGCCAATGCCAATGGCAACATCTTGATCTGTTCAGTAGTGTTGGTGGCACCAGAATCAAAGTCTACAGAAGAAGCTGTCCCAGAGAAGATTTTGGGCAGCAAAATATCAGAATAACAGCTGTCATCAAGATTATTGGACATCAAATCAAGCTTTTGTCTTACGAGCTTGGACATGTGATGCCACAAACAAGCCCCTATAATTTTCCATCTTTCATCTTCTGGAATTGAATGCTTTGTACTTCTACATTCTCTGTCTTGAGCAGCTTTAGCAGACTGAGGCGCACATTCTACTCCATTCGCTGATCTATTATGAGCCCCAAACTCTGTCCTCCAGGGACAATGTTTCTTAAGATCCACCATATCGACTTCATAAGGAGTATGACCACCGGTAAGAGTGTTAAGGATAGGTTGTACAATGAGCAAGAGATCTTTTGCATTTCTCTGAAGCCAAGCAGACGCCAGATTCACATAATATTCAACCAACTCCAGAACACTAAGCAATTTCATGATGAGATCATCGGTTATATAGCCAGACAGATTTTTTATAGCAGCATTTAGACTCCATAATGATAACATGATACCCTGCACATCCCAAGTATTTGAACCCTTGGATATAACTGCACCAGAGTTTTTTGCTCTCCCCTGGGTGCCACTGATTGCACAAACAGCAACAAACCGAGAAAATAGAACAGAAAAGTCTTCAGAAGCCTTTAAAAGGGTCTTTTGCATATAAGTATAAAAAGGGACACTAATAGTTTGGCTCTCATCTTGAGCTCGACCTTGATTCATACATTGATGAAACATATCATATCCAATGAATAATAGACCATTATTGTATAGAGAGATCATTACCTGTCACAGAAGTTCAAATAAAAATGAATCAATCGCCTTGGAGGAACTCAAATAGGAAACAATCTGCCTGGCCACATGATTAGATGCGGCAATAACCTAGTCTATATAAGATGCATACCATGTGAATCATGTTCTCCAGTGGCACAGAAAACTTCTGGTCAATCTGTTTAAGCTCTGTATAAAACTTAAATCGAAAGTCTTCAACGATTTTTTGAGCTGTTGTATCTCACGATCCTTGTACAATGGATTAGTTCGCAAGCTAGGAGGCCAACTAGGATGCTCCTGCATTATTTTTGAAACATACTGGAGAGCTAAATCCAGTTTTGCATTAGACTCGAGACGGGAAGCCACGTCACCTGACAACCAGCTAGAGGAATCAACGGATAAAGGCTTCAGAAATCCACATAGAGTTTGAGAATTCCCTTTATCTGATATGCTCCCTTGATCTCTAGCCCAATTGATGCTCAAAGTGGATGAAAGACACTCCAAAGCTTCAAGCTTACATTAAAATAATTTATCATATATCAAATACATACCATGGTCATATTCGGACACATATATACATGGCTACAAAGAAAAAGGAGGAAGAAAAGTAACAATGACACTTAGATTTAAAAGTAAGCTTACCGGAAGCCCACATCTATCTAAGACGGTAGCCGTCATCACAGATGCCCACCTAGCAAGAAGTGCAGCATGTTGCTCTCCAATTGCATTCTTCATCCTATTTTTATTTAATAGCATTAGACAATATTGACCGACACTAGGGTCCTCAAAAGCTGCATGACTGGATGAAAGAGCAGACGTGTAAATCACAGAATCCAAACGGAAACCAAGCATTCTCAGAAAAGACTCAGAATAATTCCCTAGTTTCCACTGCAAAAAAGAGCCACCTAGTGATAAGTCACGGATCTAGAATTGGCAAGATGCAAATGCAAAGCTGTAGGGGAGAAGTAACCCAAAATGAAAAAAGTTAAAGATATCGCATCACAGACACCTCTAGAAGGCTCGCCAGCCAATGGTCACTTCTCTCGATTGCAGCAGGAAGCATAAACTTTGTAATTATATCACGCTCTAAAGATCCCCCAGGGCCCTCCACCAGCTGACATATTAAAAGTGCAAGCTGTCTGTCCCCGAGATTCTTTGCACAGACAGTGACTGCAGAAGAATGGTCTCCTCCAAGAAGAAAGAATGCAATAGCCAACTCCAGCTGGTGCCTCCCCATTAAGACGTAAGCATTTTTCAAAGCAGCTGCCTTATTTTTTTCCTCCTACAAAAATAAACAACGCAAAAAGAAAAAATAAGATTTCCAGCACTTTTAGATGCTGGCAAACAGCTAGTTCAGGAAGCAAATTGATAGCTTAAGTATTAGCAGTACCTTAAAATTGCGAGAAAGAAATGCCACCAACGGCTTATCTTTCTCATCCTTGCTAACCTTAAAAAGACCAGCCAACACTTGAATTCGGTTCAATGCTATATATAAAAGTGCGCAATCCTTAGGATCTCTTTTCTTCATGTATTGTTGTCTGGCTAGTCTTTCCATCTACATGTACAGGAAAAAGTTATACACTGATCAAATTCAATAGTACAAGACTATGAAAATAGTTTCTGGTAGAACAGAATTCACCAAAGTTTCCCAACGCCATTACCCTCGTACGCAGTTGTGTTGCATCAGCAAACCAGTACCCAACGCCAAGAGTCTCCATTTCTTGCCAAGATGGTTCATTCGGTAGAACAGAATTCACCAAAGTTTCCTGGCAGTCACAGTGAAAGGCCCATGCAATAAGTCTGGAGTCGACTTTCAACTCTCCCACAGATGCTGATCTACCAAACTGCCGGTGAAAATGTAGTTGCTGAAACCGCAATGCGACCCAAAACCTTTCAAGGTAGTAAAGAAAACCATCAGTGGTTAAAAGAAAATCTGTATCAGAAAAGGGAAGGGGGAAGAAGATTGACCACGAGGCTAGCTTCTGCAAACTGAAAAGTATGCAGTCATTTTTATTTTATTGCATTGGACAGAAATTTTTTTTGATGAATAAATCCCACAACCCATTACAGAAAAGAAAAAAGTACGTCTTGTAGTCCTATCTCCTATGTTCCAAAAAAAAAATGGGGTTTTCGTCTAGAACCCATAAAGAAGTCGGCGGGAGGTTTTTACTCCTACAAAAAACTTACAAAGCCGAAAATCAAAAAGAAAAAAGTTAATTGAATGGAATGGAATAAAAATTAAAGTGACTAATGAAAAGTATGTATCAGAAAACACTTTGAAATTCGAACAGATATCCGACAATGAATTTCGATTTGCACTTTAAAATGGATCAGCTCATAAACAAACAATTCTACATGTTCAGACACAGTTACTCTCTTCGATTTTGCAGAGAATGATATGTAACATTTTACCTACACAATGAATTACATGCAAAAACATACCTTCGCCCAGGTTCATCAAGATTCTCATAAGGAGATGCAGAAGACTTGTTACCAATTTCACTGAGAAGATCTATGACTGCTAATATCTGTACCTTCTCTCTGCTGGTTACACCTGCCGACTCATAGGATTTTTCAATAGGCTCAACAAAGCCACTTACTTCAGATTTTGTTGAGGATGAATTAAGCACACTATTGGAAGCATATGATTCTGAATCAAAGGCAAACTGAGACAAGCCTCTCTGAAACTGTGAACTCGACAAATCAGCTCCTCCATTCCATTGAAATTCTTTAGATGAACATTTTGAGACCAGACCTTCAAAATAATCCGCCAAAAGGATTTGTGGAACAGCATGACATGACTTTGTTATGCTATGTCTTCTTTCAGAAGCCTGATCGCATGCTAGAGATTGGACTAGATGCCTCAAAGATATACATGCACGATTCCAATTGCCTAACACATGACAGATATGCATGGTAAGATTATTAAAAATACCAGAAGCTGAGCAAAATATACAACACAGGCTACCTTATGGAAAAGGGTACCCAAAGTTTAGCATCACAGAAAATATTTCTCCAGTAGCTAACAAATTGTAGACAGCAAACAACCTAATAGGTTCAAACCAGAATTAGCTTAGTGAATATTTTGGACACATTCTAAATAGATTTTGATAGTAATATTAGCAGCAACAAAGGTTATTTTCCGATGGGTATCGAGTCCTCACACACATATTGACAATCTCCCTGTACTTTAACTTCCTTGGGTGCAAATTAAACATGATGTACAAGCTACTTAACAGGTTATTTGGTGCTTCTATTGAAAATGGAACATATGAGACGAATACAGAAGTATACTTATTTCTTCATCATGTCAGTGTTAGCTGTGTCTACAGACTACATGGGAGAAATTTTTAAAGCTGGAATAACTATAACTCACATACATTGTAAACTCTAACCTTTGAGTATGATTTTACACTATAAACTAGAAAGAAGTAAAACAATATGTAGCAGCAGACCTGTTAAGATGTTCATGAGGAGCACCTCGGGATGATAAACAGCTAAGCTACCCCTTAATTCATCCACAAAATCTTGCAAGGTCCAGACACCAAGTATTGCACGTGAACCATATTTTGCCCTTGCTTGATGCCAACTGCTGGACAAACAAACCTGTTTCGTCTCAGACTTCAAAGGAACCACAGATTTAAGATCACCTCTGTCGTTTTCAGGTGAGGATTTTTTTAAATCATCCACAAACACATCAGTGAGTGGAAGGCTTTTATCGCAAAGGAACAGCCACTGACCAAATAAGCTAAAATAACTATTGTGGAGAACAACAGCTGTGGCTCTGGGACCCCAAAAAAAGTCACGAATTGGAGAACAGGTTAACAAGACTGCAATACAAGACCATACGCCCATGTTCAGAGAGTTATCTGTTTCTGAAAGTGTCTGAATACCAGAGCGTTTCTGAGCATATACTTTTAACTCATTCTGCAAGCATACACCAAGCAATAGTTGACCATTTCCTAAAGTTAACCAGCTTAAATCAATTATATCTTTATTAATTGACACTACATCTTCTAAGACAAAAGCACCCTCTCCTCTAAGGTTTATGGGGTTCCATATATAAAGAGTGCTTACCGAATTTTCATCTCCCTCAACAGACACAGACACAGTTGCAATCTTACGGCCACAATTTGACAAACTTACATAATTTACAGGGGCTCGATGTGCAAAAATTATACCGACGAGGTCCCAAGGCACACATGAATTATTTTGTTCAACAGCTTTGAAATTCCATAGCTTTAATTTACCATCAGAGTGGCCAGTGGCCATGACATATGCAGGATTAAAGCTGCATAAATTATCATTAGAAGGCATACTGTGTTGCAATGGGGTCAAATTTCCAGGGCATACCACATCATAACTTGTGACCGGATCGTGGGTATGCTGCTCAGGTAAAATTGATGAGCAAGGATCAACTATAACACAATATCTTTTGCCATTGAAAGTGTCCTCAAATTTCCACATGCTGCTCTCAGCAGTACTTCTTTCACTGAATCTACATTCGCAGCAGGCTTCAGAGGAACCATAAGAATGCAAGGTGATTTCCCAGGATAGAGCATTAAAGGCTTTAGTCCAGATCCCCAGAAGCAGAAATTTATTGTACTCAAATGTTTTAGTACATGTAGATGGCAAAGGAACAACAAATATCTTGGAGGGACCTTCTTCATAAGGACCATGACCAGCAAAAGGAATAGTGCAAATGTAATGACATACGATGTCCTCTCCTTTATTTTTAGTTATTTTTACTATAAAGCAGTCTATTCCCCCGACATGTCCCATTAGAAGAACACGATCTTCGCTCAGCACGGAAGGGGCCCACCTTAGGCTTGTATATTTAGAGCATGAATCTTCAGTTATAAGTTTTCCACAAATTCTCCAAGGTGGAACCAATGTTGTAAGGTCTGGAATGCAGTTGGAATTGGTTGAAAGTGACCAAAATAAAAGCAACCCACTGGAATCCAAAGACACTGCCAGTTGGGATTCACAGATGTAAGGATGCACAGAAATTTGTAAGACTCTCGCAGTGTGACCATTTATATTCAAAACTCCATCAGCCGAATTACTCAAATAATTATTTGTCAGCCTATTATTAAGAGACGTGTCCTCTGTAATACTCGAAGTAGGGCTGTATAACACTGAAAATGCCAAGGAATTAAAAGATGATAAACGGATAAGGGAGCAGACAGCTGGTGCTCCAGACAAGTGGTTTCTTGAGACAACAACTTTATGTAGAAACATATCATTACTAGCTTTTGGAGTAACTGATCCATATAGAGAACCGCCTTCACAGCCATGAAGTTCATGCTTCTTCCATAAGGTAACTCGGGGGAATCTCAAGGGCGAAATGTCATCAAGACAGTGGATGGCCCAGTAGGTGACCAACATACCAGGACCAAGTCCAATTAGCCACTCACACCTACCAATGTTTTCATTCTCGTACTCTTTCAGAGTAAAACATTGATCATCTCCTTCTCTAGGTTTGAAAAAACTCTCCATTTCTATCGCCCAACTGATAAATATATCTGAGCCCAAAGTCCCTTTACATACCTGATTTATCTCAATGACAGCAGAGACGAAAAAAGAGCGCCTCATGGATTTATGGTCATTAGCTTCTCTGCCACTTTTTTTAGCCCTTCCACTATCTATCTCACACCACAACCTTACAGCTCCATCTAAGCAACACGTTAGCAGGACATGCCTAGTAGAAAGATTTGATTGTTTTCCAGCTGACGGTCTCCATTGAATCATTGATACAGGTTGAGGATGCCGTAGCTCGCCTTTAACATATTCAGATGATTTATCATTGTGACATACTAACACATTCCAGCTCGTGTCATTCAATGCTGATGCAGCTGCAGAAGGACCATCAATTGACCAGGTTGTTGAAACAAGATTCTGGGGTTGATCTCTTTTGCACTTCCAGGCTATTTCCCAACGCCGATCTCTCCTTTTCCACAAAACCATCTCGTTGCCCCCCACAACTATTCCATCACCTGAACCTGTCCATTTAAGTGCCTCCACTTTTGTAGATTGTACGAGTATTGCATTCTGGCTCCAACAAAAAGAACCTGAATATGAATAAAAAAAATAAAAATTTTAAACCTCTGGCAGTATCCCAGCTATAATTTAAACCACCAAGAACAAGAATGTAGCTAGCTTGATGTTCGTACCATCTATGCTCACGAATCATGCAAAAAAACCCGAATACAATTCTCCGATGCTGCAGCCAACTCTCCGATCGACGGAATTTCCGGAGACCACGAAACAGCGGTCACTTGGCCGGAATCATCCCCAGATAGCTCGAAAACTTGACGGAAAATGGGCCCCAATAAGTTGTCAGCATGAGAGAGAGGAGAAGGGAGGTGAGAAATGACGAGGAGGGAGGAGGCACCGTACGCCACCCATGAATAACCGGCGAAGTTGGGAATCCAGTCAATGGAATTGGCGGATCGGGTCGGAGCTGGAGGGACAGTATCGGATCTGAACATGGATAGAGGTAGGTGCTCCATAGGATCTATAGAAGGATTTTGTGAATTGGGATTGGAGTTCGATTCTGCCATTTGTGAAATGGAAATTTTAGTTATTCTCTCAAAAGAGAGAGGAAAATCTGAGACATACAGTGGAAGTTGATATCTATATTATACAGAGCGAACAATGACTGTTGGAGATAGTAACCCTTATAGTCCATAAACTACATTTCATTTTACAATCAAACCCTTAGATTTATTAACGATGCTTCATTGTCCTTGCGTAATTGTCGACATTCGAACGAGTCTGCGCTTCATTTTCTTGTTGTAAAACTAGGAATGTTGTAAATTTAACAACAGTAATAATGATTTGCGAATGAATTATTTAACTGGTCATTAGATTAAAAAATCCTAATTAATTTATAGCCTCAAAACACCCAAAAAAAAAATGTTTCACAATATCCAGTCAAGATCATTACTTAATGGATCCCATCCCATGCCATGTTATTTGTATTATCGCTGCCGCTGTTAAACGAGAAGGTGTCATTCGTCGTGAAATCAAGTTGAGTACCGGTGGTGTTTGTAAGAATGGCCAAGAGTTGATCTTTTTGTTGTTGGAGCTCTAAAACTTGTCTTGTTGTGTTTTCTAATTGGCCTTTGAGTTGATGAACCATTTCTTGCAAATGAAAAAACTTCACTTCTGCCGGCAGGTGGAAAGTTTCTCTACTGCCCACCATTAAAAATAGGTCATGTGGTATTGACTTAAAAAATAAATAAAAAGCTTTTTGTTAACACTTGAATAAAAAGATAAGGACTTTTTTGATATTTTAAAATATATTAAAGACTTTGTGACATCTACAATCTAATCGTTATTTTAAGTGGCCATCAAACCATTAAACAAAAATCAGCATTATATAAAAGAAGAAGTTTGAAAACAAAACTCAACATAATTGGATATGTGGTAAAGAATTTAATGCTAAAATGATAATATCAGAAGGTGACACATGTCACTGCATTAATTACATAATTTGTACCATATTTTACTATATGTACATAATTTATTAAATTAACACCTCAAAAATATATATATCAAATCAAAGTAATTATACAAAAAAGAGCCTATTTCAGAATAAAACGTGTCAGCCTCATATTCATACTGAACTCTTATTTGCTTCCTCTATGAATAGGTTATGGACAAAGACCTGTTTCAATTGTTAACGAGCCAGTACAAAAAAATAAATCGGGATTCTGCCAGAAATTCAACCTACAATTAAAAAAGAGTAAATTATATCAAAAACCATTCAACTAGCAAATTTCAATTCAATTAATCATTGGTCGTACTGTTCGACCCAAAAACTCTTCTAAGAAGCCAATTTAGGATTTTCAGGTTTCAATCATTTCGTAAAATTTTGAGATACAAAGTAGGAGATGATGCCACGGGTGCAAGAGTTCGTGACATGATCAATATTTAAGGATGGATTAATGTGCTACAACATTTTATAGCTAGATACTTCACTCATTAATATATACGCGACACAAATTTGCGACAAATTCAACCTGCAATGTTTATGAACTAATCTTATGGGGAATGGTACTAATTGTTTCTAATGAAAATGAAAATACCACCATTTCATGTTGCATATGTTCACATAATCTAGAGAAATTTTATATTGCCAAACAGGAAAACAATTAAGGTCTCTTCTTTGAGTTTTAGAGATTGAATCAATGTATCACATATAATAGTACTTCTTTGACTATAATAGTTGTGTGGCAAGTGGCAACTCAATACAAAACAAACTGGGGAATTAGAAAGTTTCTAAGCTCTAAAGCCAAATCCTGACCATTTCTTCATGACTCCCTCTTTCTTCATCTTCTCAAAATTGGAACCAAGGAAACTCTCCAGCTTCTTTCCATTTCTGTTCCGTGACCTCCCTACTTCTTTCAATAATTCCGCTAGCCTCTTCTTCTCGTCGTCCACATCAGGATTCGCCGTTCCTAGCTTTTCTTCCCTCGCGTTCAGGATATACTCCAATATCTCAATTGCATCATCCAATCTGCATAAACTCATAAAATAAATAAAGTATTCAACGCAAGCCATAAAGAAATATTTCGTGAAAACTAACTCACACGGATAATATTATTGAAATCTTAGTCACAGATCGTAGGGTCGAATCCCCCCACAAATGCATAAAAAGACATTATTATCGAACCAAAAATTAAACTCAGATGAAACTAATTCCCACCTTCCTAAAGCATCATATGTAGCCGCAAGATTGCTATAAACTCCGAGAGTATCCTCATGGAAGGAACCACATTCCTCTTCCAATATTGTCCTTGCTTCTTCAAACAACTCAGAAGCCTCACCAACTCTATACAATTGCACACAAGCCAATCCCATCTGGTTCAACACAATCCCAAACAAAGCCGATTTACTTTCTCCAGTACCTCTTAGCTTCTCAACAGCACTTTCAAAAAAGCTTCGTGCCTCGCCAAATTGCCCCGCCACGTAGAACATAACGCCCATCCGAGCTTCAATTCCTGCAATCGCGCCGCGGTGTCCAGGATTGTCTTCCAACAACTTAACGGCGTTTCTCAAAAGCCTTAATGCTTCCTCCGTCTCGTTAAGCGCTTCGTAAATAACTGAAATCTCCGTCAAACTTCGGGAAACTTCTTCGCTAGTCATGGCCGGAGTTGCGTAAATTATCCTTAACGCATTTTCGCAGTAGGATTTCGATTCTCTTAGTTTTCCGGTCTTGCAGTACAATTCGGCTAGACGAATGAAGACGGCCGCCGCAAAAGGGTGGTTTTCTCCCTTTGTGGATTTGAAGACTGTGAGTGCCTTCTGGTATGCAAAAACGGCCTCGTCGAAACGGGAGAGAGACATGTAAATGTTGCCGATGCTGATGTCGATTGAGGCGACTTCGTTCTCTTGACGATTGGCGATCATGGCCATGCTTGCGAGGACGAGATGTTCCAGTGCAGATTCATAATCTCCTTTGGCTTCGTATACTATAGCCATGAGTCGGCGATCGGCTGCTTCTTGAAGTGATCCTGGAGAACTGTTTTCTTTGTGGATGTCGAGAATGGTTTTGCAGAGCCTATCTGCTTCGTCGAATTGCATTGCTTGAATGTATGCCTCAGCTAAATATCTGCAAATGCAATTTCGAGTCCAAAAATGACAGTTTATGATTTTTATTTTCGATTATGTATTTTGTTGAGACTCAAACTCAGTCATCATCATGTAATTCCATCTTGGATCGGACCGGAGTATAACTTTTTAAAATTTAAGGACCATGTGATCAATTTTCTATAACTTATAGGGTCATTTTTTATAAAATTTATACTAAAATTGAAAGATTTTTTATTTTCAGACGCACTACTTTAGGCGCACTTTAGAATGAGGCAATATGGACAACTAACATGCACTTGGTAGTTATGAAAACCGTTAACGAAACATAACGACAACTAACTTAACGACCAATAGTCTAGCAAGTAGTACTAGTTACCTGCAAGTTTCTGCAATGCGAGGATCAGAATCGCCCAGTACCTCAATCTGGATCCTTAAACCCGATTCGTAACACCAAATGGACTTATCCATTTGGCCCAGCATCGAACACGTGTCACCCAACTGCATGTACCCGGAAAACTTCGCCATCGCATGACCCGGCCCGTTTTCTATATTCAGCATCTTAATGGACCGCTCCAGAACTGGAATCGCATCCTCGAACCGGCCCGAACTGGCGTAAACTGCAGCCACGACCCGTAAACTCATGGCCAGGTCCAGACCCGAACCGGAGCTCCTCTGGAAGGATTCCGCCGCTCGTTTAGCGTAGTCCAAGGCCTTATTCGGGTTCTCACCCGAAGAGATGGCGTCCCGGGCCAATTTCAAAAGAAACGGACCTAGATCCGGGTCATTGGTGGGGAATTTACTATCTGGGGTCCGATTACCGAACTTTAAAGCTCGGGATGGAGATGGAGATTGAATTCTTTTCAATAGACCAGGCATATTTGCAAGATAGATTCAATGGATCGAATATTGAACTTTGGATTTTATGAATTTGAGCAAAAAGGATGGATTTTTATTAATGTAATGGAGGTGTTATGGATCAGAGTGGCGTGGAAGACACGTCCTGATAATGATCATAGAGAAAAGGAACCAATAGCTAAACGAAATCAATCATTTTTCCTTTTCTTTCTTTCCGGTTGGTGGTGGTGATGATGATGCATTCATGCATTGATTGATGGGGTTTTGTTAATTTTTGTTTGCTTGCTCTTGAAGTTTTCATTAATGGAGTAATTATATCTGATTTGTAGTAATTGGATTTCCACTTCTATAGATTTCTTACCACACTCATTTGCTTAATTGGCTACTTGGCTTTGCTTGTTCTTGCCATGCCTCCATTTTTATTTATGTTTTTGTCACTTAGTCCGTTAAGTGGATTCGATAAATTCATCGATTAGGTATGCTTTGAGCTTTGTGGCAAAATAAAAATAAAATAAAATCAAGGGCTCTAGAGTAGCAGACTCATCAACAACTTGTATTTTCAGATATTTTAGATGCAAGTATTTGAGTATGTTTTTTAATGCAATCATTCCACAATTAAATTAATTAAATGCATTTAAAGCACAATTAACATATTTCGAGACGATCAACTTCTTTTGAAGTATTTTGGGTAAGTAACATATCATATCAATACTTTTTCCGATCCACTTCAAGTGTTTCGTAATGAAATTTGTTTTGATTCACTTCAAGTGTCTCTTTATGAAATCCATATATATTTGAATTTTTTTTTCCAATCTTATCCTTACATTTATTTTAATAAATACTTTATTTTAAATAAATATTTATGACTTTTGAATAATAAATAATAAACAGATATGCAATTTTTTTTATCATTAATTATTTTTTAAAATTCGTAACTTTTATTACGAGACACTTGAAAGTGGACCGGAAGGAGTATATGGGAGACCAGAGATTGATTTAATCATGACATTAGCCTAAGTTGCATTAAAAGGACCATTAAATGTCTACTAAATAAATAGATGTGTTTCTTGCTGATCTAGCTTAGTAATTAGGCAAAAATGACGATCTTGTTTATGCTTCTGTTAGCTTTTGCTCATGGAACCGGAAACTGTATTGCACTTGATCATCACCCTAATCATGCTTCAATATTTCCTACTAGTAGCATTTCTCCATCATCGAGTATTTCTCACAAGTCTTCCACACCACGATACATTCCATGCGATCGACTATGTATTCCATTTTGTTCACCAAGCAGTCGTTCATTTGACAAATATGATTGTAGTACGTGTACCTTTATTTGCTCCGGCGATAATATTGGCTTTTCACTCTACCAGCGTCATTGTGACATTCATTGCACTAATTCTGCCCTAGCCAATATTCACGGTACGTATTTAATTGCACAACATATCTCTCTTAGAATGGTTCTAACCCACGACTTGTGGCTAGCTAAGAGCACATATACTCTACCACTTATTCACATGCTCATATTTCTACTATTTCCGTCCCTAAATAATGGTCACTTCTTCTTCCATATAAGTGACATTGTGACAATTATTTAGGACCGATGGAGTACTTGTTTAATTCTTACATTTGCTTCTGAGACTAATTATATATGTGTATTATTTTCTGAGGCAGATGATGGGAAAAAAGAAGCCCACACCAAGCATTGCCAGATGCGATGTAAACGCCATCCATGAGTTTATATGTCTCTCTTTCGAATCCTGTAAAAATATAAATGTCGCTCACTTGGATTACATTATAGTAAGCTGTATGTCAAAATAAAGAGCGAAAGGATCCCATAGTCTTTTTTTTAAGAGGATAATCAGGCCCTTGGCCACAATTTCATAAAGTAATATCAAATGCGGCTACATCAAATAGATAAGAGGGCAAACTATCTAGCCAGTTGTGTTTCGAATTAGTAATACTATGCGCTAGGTGGTTTCCCTCTCGCCTAACAAAATTAAGGTCACAAGTTACAAATGAGCTCATCATGCGTCTAATATCATCTATTACATTACAGCATTGTAGCAAATAGAAGGACTGACTTGTGATGGATTTAACCATGTTTAGAGCATCAGATTCTATCAAGAAAGATCGAACCTTGCAAGTTGTTGCCATTTTCAAGCCGGTTAAAATTGCTAGTGCTTCAATCATTTGAATATCGCCTTGCGCAGCCACATAAACAGCCCTGGAACTCAAAATATGTTCTTCATGGTCCCGCAAAACAACTCCTAACCCCATAGTTCCATCTGAGAAAAGGGCTCCATCGACATTGATTTTTAATAAATGAGCAGGTGGCTTCTTCCATGTGGTAGTTGTTGAAATTTTGATAGTGAGGTGAAGAAATTAAGAGAACACAAAATGATTGAGAGAAAATCTACTTGTTTATCATTTCAACTTAAATTACAATATTTTGTATGATGATATTTATACAAGGAGGAAAGAAGAAAAATTGGTAATAAACTCTATCTACCATGCTATGCAATAGTAAAACATCTTTCAATTAAACTAAACCCATACTTCTCCATGTGATTTTAGCCAAACCATACTTTGAATGACTTGAATTGTTGATAGGTATGGTGTTGATTAGAGTTGTTGATTGTTGCTTGTATTGGAAGCAAACTAAATGGAAAAGATGATAGTTGCTTGCCCAGCAAGCAACTGAAGTTGTGATGGAGTGGTTTGGGCTGAGCTGTCTTCGGAGTGGGCTGGAGTGAAGATTTGGGCTGACGGAATTGCGAAGCCCAGCTGCAGAAGCAGCAGTGGTACTGGGCCGAACAGAGCCCAGCAAGTGAAGAACTGAAAGCTGAGTGTGGATGGGCTGCAGGAAGAGTGAGTGAACTGGGTCGAGGAGATGAAGAAGCTGGGCCGAAACTGAAGCAAGCCCAGCTCATCCAATGCAAGTCAAACGCTGCGAACGGCTGCGAACGGTGCCGTTTCATCTCGTCGTCTTGGTTCTTCTTCTTCAATGTCATCCCTAAATTGCAAGACGAAATCCCTAATCCCAAGTCTCTTCTTCTCTTCTTTTTCTCCATCTCTATTCAATTTTGCCCTTCAACACCCAAATTTCAACAGTAGTCGGGCGAGGAGGAGCATAAGGCAAAAGCTTTGATGTCACCATGATCTGCGTAAGCTGGAAATCTGCAGCAGCTAATGCAGAGGCAGGTGTTTGACGGAAAAGATCAAAAATCGCTCCGTTTCGATTCAACCAAACCTGCCACAAAATACAAAACATACGATCCATCTTCAAAACTGTCATACCGGAAAAAATATTCAGCAGTCAGGAACCAAACTCCCCATTTGAAGGGGGAGCAGAAGAGATTTTATTTTCAAAAGTAATCTGCCAAATTCTTTTCACCCATGGACAGTGTTCAAAAAGGTGACTCAAGGAGTCCTCTTCGCTCTCACAAACAGGGCACCCAAGTCTTCAACCGACATTCCTCTATGCGACAAATTGTTACGAGAGGGGAGGGAGTTGTGCACAAGCTGCCACATGAAAACCTGGAGTTTTGGTGGAATTTTGGCTTTCCAAATCAGCTGCCAGAGTTTCCTATGTCCTGTAGGAGCCGACTGTCTACCAAGAGTATCTCAAGCAACATGAAAACCACTCCTAACGGAATAATTACCATCATTAGAAAGCGGCCTCCTAAAACGATCAGGGGATGAATGCAAGCTTAGATGAATTGATGTTGCTGCTCTTGTTGAGGAATCTGAGAGAAAGTGGAAAAGTTTGTCATATTTCCATTGCCGAGACCCTTCATCAATTAATTGCGTGACAAGAGAAACTCCTCTCAGATTTTGCATTCTAGGAGTGGCAGCCCTAATACCAGGAAGCCAATTATCCTCCCAAACCCAAATTAGATTACCATCTCTTACAATCCATTCTCCCTTTTTCTCAAGAATTACTCGTCCTTCCATTAGGCTCCTCCATATCATCGATGGTTGTTTGCCTAGAGAGGCGGTAAGAAAGGACTCATGTGGATAGTATCTTGCTTTCATGACTTTTGCAAGAAGTGAATTCGAACTTTGCAAAATTCTCCATGCTTGTTTTTCTAATGGAGACAAGTTGAAAGCTTCCATATCACGAAGCCCAAGACCGACGTCTCTTTTTGATCTACACAAAATATGCCATTTCCCCATGAGTCTTCGTCTTATCTCCCCATAAGAAGCTTCTAACTGCCACCTTAATTTCTCGAATCACCCCTTTTGGGATTTTGAAGCAACTCATTAGATAGGAGGGAATTGCTTGTAATACAGATTTGATGAGAATCAAGCGACCTGCTTTAAAGAGTAACCAATTCGACCAGCAGTTTATTTTCAACCATATCCTATCAAGAATGTCCTTAAACACACTTGATTTCGACCATCCTACTAGTAGTGGCATACCTAGGTACTTACTTTTTGTGATTACCTCCTGAATACTAAGAGAGTCGAGAATAGAGAGTTGTTGTTCAACCTTACATCCAAAAAGGATTGCCGACTTGGATAGATTCGGTTTCTGTCCAGATGCCTCCTCAAAAGACTTAAGGATATCCAGCAGCGAGGATGTATTTTCGAGAGAGGCTTCCATGAAAAGTAACGAGTCATCCGCAAAAAGAAGATGAGAGATCGTAGGACCACTCACCCCAACCGTTATAAAATATAAATAAATTGGACCACATAATCGATTATTTCAATTTGTATAATTAAAAGAGCTATCTAGTTCATGTCTAATACTCCCTTTGTATCATAGTACATGATGTTTTCTATTTTTAGATTCATCCAAATTGATATGTATCTAATGATAATTATTGGTTAAATATATACAAATATGAATGAATCTAAAAATAAAAAATATCATGTATTGTGATAGGGAGGTAGTAACAATTATTATTTCAGTTTCCTTATCATTAAAAAATCGCAACCATTACTTTTTTATGTTCATTTCAATATTCGATTCTGCAACCTCCTGCAAAGAGAGAGGTGCTATTAGTGTATTAACCCTTTGGTCATGTCATGCCTAAAAGACTAAAATAACCAACATTATAAAACATGGACGACTGGCTTGTCCAAATAAAACCTTAAGGACTAAAAAATCAAATTACTAAAATATTTCGGACAAAATTGAGTAGTTTGTTTGGCGCCATCATCATTTAAGTTGACTTGTCGGTTAAACAAGTTTTTGTAACAGAAGTTATTCTCCACTCATACCCGATTGCCAATCCCGGTGAGTGCCTTTTCTCTGTCAACTGCTAGTTTTGAACTCAACTATTCGGCTGATATAATCTATAATTTAACAATCCCACAATACCTTGATTCATTTGAATTCATTTGCACGGTTAAGGAAATGTTCTATATATGATGCACATAAGGTGTTTGATCAAATGCTTGAACGAAAGTTTTAGTGGATTTGAAGACGCTGATATTCCTGTTCTCATTTTCATCAAAAACCCAAAAGTCTTGCCTTAATAATTCATTTGCAATGAAAGATTATAAATAGGCCTGAAAAGTTGGCCTCATAAGTGGCACGATTTGATTTTATCCTTTCCCTGTAAACATGATTAATTTTGTGGTTTTATTCTGTTACCGTTTGAGTTGTCATGTCTTTGCTCATCAGGTTCCAGTTTTACACATAAAAAGAAAAGCACAGTATTCTGTGATTATGGCGGAAGACCAAAAAGACCCTTTGAAGGAGGTGGACTGGAGAGCTGTTGGGGTTGAATTACAGAAAGATCCAAGTGCTGGTGCTAATCAAGTTATGAAGAAAAGGCATCCAAAAAAGATCAGGAAAATTCCAGACTATTATTTCCTTCCTCGAATGTCTCGAACTTCTGCCATTGCTTTCTATGGAGCCTGGATAGCAGGAGGCATTGGTGCGGGAATGCTGCTTGAAGTTTGGATTAATAAGAAAGTCAAAGGTGTGCCCTCGTCTTCTTTGAACCCTTTTTTTTTCTGTTGTTTTCATAGATCTCATCTCATGGCTTAAACATCATTGTACTATTCTTTCAGAGGATGGCGGCATTCCTGCCGAGTCCGAGAAATAAGGACAACACGTGCTACCAGAGAATGCTCGTTGAGATGATTTTCTTCTCTTACTTCCACTCGATGAGCATGTAAACCAAGTTGAAAGCTTTGAAATGGGAACTTGAACCATGTAGAAGGCATGGATTTTTGGCATTATGATTTGTAACCATTTAAATTTAGAGATGCACGAGTTTATTTCGTTATTTTCATTGAATTTAGCAAAAAGAAATTATATAGCTTGTTCGATATACTACTTCCATCGTAAAATAGATGCAAATTGCATGTAAAAATTTGCATCTATTTTGATACGAAAGTAGTATTTAATAATGTCAATGATGAATACCGCCTTTCGTATAGTTCAGTAGTCAAGGATTAATCAAGATTCTCTCAAGACTCTTGAGAGAATAGAGTAGATTCAAAGCATATATATATTAAAACAAAAAAATGTCAATGATCAACTTTAGTTGACATAATTTAATCATCTTACAAAAACATCCCGTTTCAAATATCCAAAAAAATGTTAACAATAAATTTTAATTTTTCTTTTAGTTGTCTACAAGCGATGTTAACTATAAGAAATTTTGGCAGGAAGAGGACAACTAATATCAGTGATCATCATCATAAAAATAATAAGGCGAGATCAAGCGAACAGCAGACTAAACGTGATCTTAAAGTAAAAAACACGAACCGACTCCCAAAAATTTAGAATCATAACGGATGTTAATATTATAATAAAAACTGCCAATGTTGCATTCCACATCCTAAACAAACAGAGAGTTTTGTCCATAATTGAAAACACGTCTCTAAACCTGGCTTGAAAAATATTAAAAACGAACAGAAACTTGTTGACTCCCTCAAAATCTTAAGCTGCAGTCCAGAAGGCCTGAGAAAATAGCATAGAAAAAGTGAATCAGTAACAGGCAAAAAAACACTTACAATCATAACTACTACTACATTAATTAATATCAGCAGAACCTGAACAGCATCACACAGACAAGGGCGATGGTTAAAGCACCAGGAGCTTTGGGATTTAGCAAGAAATCAAAATCTACTGAAAGTCAAGTACGCATCCTAGGTCAGTTGAGTAACATGCGCTCCTCATCAAGGTTTTCAATTTAATCTGAAGTACATTATTAGAGATGTTTTATATACTGTGACGATGGCAACATATTAAATCACAATACTTCTATCAAATTCAATGCGAAAAATATTGACAATGTAGATAACATCAGAAAGCACGAAAATTCCTACATCAAGTACTAGGCAAACAGAAGTTCTGAAAACAAGGTACCCAAATCACACTTCAATTTATCTCGACGAAACATGAAGAAGCACTCTTTCAATAACAACAAAATAACATTATACTTCAGTTAAATAGAATATGAATTATTACCTCATATGTTGCTTGGATACATGAAGACCCTAACCCTAGCACCCTGTAGAAAAAAAACAGCCAAAGCTCATCAATTGCTAAACCAAACAGAAACCGGAAAGTGACGCCAAGAAAGCCATCATTTAAGGTTCTATACCATAGTTTTTGGAGGTAAATTGGACTTGAACTTGGCTCTAACAATTCCGGTGTTACCATGTGGCCTGGTAACCTTTCCCCAGAGACAGCGATAGAGAGAACCTTTCTTCTTTGTTTTGGCCTTGTAGACGTAAGCCAACTTCTTTCCAGCATACCATCCAACGTCTTCCCTGGTATTCACTCCCTCAATCTGGACAAGTGAGGTGTTTGGATATTGGTTGGACTTGGACCTAGAAATCAATCAATCACAACACACAGTTAATTCCAAACCCAAAAATAGTGAATACAAAAACAAATTTTCAGAAACCCCCATCCGATCAGAAAAACAGCTCAGGGCTACTCCTAAGCATCTACACAGTGCGGCAACTTATTAAGACTGAACGGAACATTGACATTTTCAAGTGACAATCAACAGCTTTTATTAAGGGGAAACCTTCAGAAATCCAATTTTCAAAAAGCTTCTCCATTAAAGAAACAGTAATCTGTATACATTAGTCAAAATCTCATCGATTATTTGAAATGAGCGCATAGCATGACAATACACTCGAATGAATACAGAAAAAGAAAAATGATAGCATCATCAATTCAATTAGTAGTACTATAAATCAATATTTAAGAGCATTACCTTTTGTATCCGAGGATGGTTCCTCTAACATAGAGCCTAAAAAACAAACAAAAATGTCTCCATCAGATTGAGAGAAGGAAGCTCGAAAATCAGATATGAGGAGAGAGTGTACGGGGGGGTTGTATACCTGATTCTTTCTCCTTCGCGTCCCTTCACCATTTTCGATCTTCTGCGTATGTCAAGGTCTGGTCGGCAGCAAAGCAGACTGAAATACTAGGTTTTGAAGGAAGGGGATGGAGATAGAATTCGTCATGGGTTTAAAAAGCCCTACTAGTTTACTGAAATTTTGGGTCTAAAGCTTGTCTACATTTGGGCTTCCGCCCACGGCCCACTTTATTGTGCATAAATTAATACAGTAATAAACATTTTTTTTTTCAAAATAAAATTAATAAAGAAGTTCAAAAAATAAAAATAAATGCGCATCCAGGGAATCGAACCCTGGTCAGTACCGTGGGAGGGTACTATGATACCACTACACCAGATGCGCTCTGTTTATTTACGCACTCAACATCGCAATATTATAAATACTACTTCCGTTCTAAAATATACGGAGATAGGTAGTATTAGTTAAAAGACATTTAATCATTGAAAGCTAATTAAAAAAGAGACAACGATAAAAGAAAAAAAACAGTAAAAACTAGCCTCAGCATTGTTCTATAACTAATTAATAGCCATACAAAATTTTATATGTGATTAGAGTTCTTTTTAATATTTTTCTAAATTTACCGATCACATAAAATAAAATAAAATAAAAAATATTATATTTATTATCTTATAATATTATGTTAAAATTATTATTAAATATTATAATATATCATAATATAAAATTATACACCAAATACATTTTTAATAAAAAAAATTTAAGTATCACATGGAATTTTTTTATATGACGATTGGTTGTAGAATAACTTACTTACACGTACATAAGGGAAGGTTTTTTTTCCGAACAATTTTATCATTTTTCTTCAAATCATATTTATTCGTAGATTTTTTTTTTTTTCACTTTTATTATCTTATATTATTGAGGTTTCTTATATATATACATTTCATACTTATATTACTATATTATCAAATCGAAAAATGAATCATAAGAAGACAGTCCCTATTTTTTTTTAAAATTAATTAGCTTTCATGCCACGTGATTTTTTTTTTATTGTTTTGAAGATAACTAACTAACATGAAAATAATTAACGTAATGACTAATGACCATGATAATTTAGCTAGAAGACATGAACTAAAGGAAGTTTAAGTATGGAATGAGAAAATCCTGACAATGTTCACAATTTCACATACATACATGATATACATGCATGCAGGCAGGCCGATAATATAATATAGCGTGAGATTCAAGTTACCATGCAAACGCATGCCTTTGGACATATCATATACAATCATCCTGAATTTGATTCCGTTATTTTTATTTAACTATATATATACTACGTATGTGTAATTTCACAATGCCCAATTTCCTCTTCTATACTTGGCACGGTCTCAGAATTTATTCATCACTTTTCTCTTGTACTCTCGATTCATTTATATAAATAAACATCGATATTTGGAAGCACTCAAACATTATTTATTTATTTTCAAATTTTAATGGTTATAAGTCGAATTTGACACGATGGGCTCCTAGCAATGAAACATTCGGAAAAGAGGGTGTCCTCTAAAAGCAGTACATGAAAAAAGAAAACCCATCCTTACATTTGAAACAAGGACTTGAAATTTCATGTCTTCCTTTTCAGAGTTCACAGCTTCCATCCACGCTAGCAAAAAGCAGCAAAACTTTTGACCAATCACTAGACAACGCATCACATTTATTTCAGCTGAATGAAAGAAAGAAAGACTTGTGAAAACGATTTACTGTACATCCGTCTAAAAAGATATTATCTCTGTCATATTTTCTATTTAATTTTCATAAAAAAATGATAATTAATTAGGAACGGACCAAGGAGAAGTATGTAAATGTACGGCAGCAGGTGTGCTCTTGTGGGGTTTGTATGTCTTCCTTATTTATTATGTTTGTTTGGGAATTGGGATGCGAAGCTTCTAACCGAATTATGGTAAGATATGACATGTTTCAATGATTGACTTTTACTATACTTTGCAAGCCCAGAGATTATTTAGTAGTTTAGTTTCTATAACTAAAAGAGCTGTCTTCGAAAGGAATTATGATTATTAACGACATATATTTGGACATAAAGAGAATCTAAAGCTAAACTATTATTGATAAATGTTGTGTTTTATTAATAATTATCTGAGTTAAAAGTGACCGAATTTGTTAATGTCAGCTATCTCGATCCGCCGAATGAATTTGGAGAGTTTTGACTTCACATGAACCGTGCATAATGAGGACTAAAAAACAAATTACTGATCGAGGAAAACCTCGATTACAAAGCGACGGTAAAAATCAATGTCAAGAAAATAAATTGAGACTAGTACAAAAAGAAAAGAAAAAAAAATAGTCTTTGAAGGCTTCTCATTGACATGAAAACATCTCTGCAAGAATATCTGCATATGGAAGTGAAGGAGAAACCTTTCTTCATAGTCAGCTGAATAACCACCGGAAAAACCTAAACTAATTACTAATCGATCTTAAGTGAAAGAATACTACAATATTTGTTTAAATATGTTCTGTTTCATTGCATAAGAACATCCTTTTTTTTTTTATCATCATTTGGGTGAAAGAAAGTTCCTCTACAAAAGGGTTCACGTTGAATCCTAATGATGACGCCCCCAACATTATCATCATGAATAAGCTGACAAAATCAACACATTAAAAAGTACAAAATCTCTGGCTTCACTTGCTCTGCTATTCTGCTATTAAAACGAATTTCATTTACCCTCCAACTCAACTCTAAAGATGGCCAATTTAGTCAAATTTTCAGTCTTGTTATGGCTAAGTTCAGCACTAATGTTAGATGGATACAGTAGTTCAGTTCATGCTATGGCACATTGGCCTGGAGCTACACAAACCAGGTTCTATGATTTCAAGGTACAATCTTTCACTGCATGTATATATAAATCTTCCCAAATTTCTAATTCTAACTTCTTCTTTTCTGTCAACTTTTTCACATGGTATTCTTTATTTAGGTACAAATGAAGAGAATTTCTAAGCTATGCAACACTAAGGATATCGTGACGATCAACCAAATGTTTCCTGGTCCAGTGGTTTATGCTCAAGAAGACGATCAGATCATTGTTAAAGTAACCAACGAAACTCCTCACAATGTCACCATTCACTGGTAATTTTTTTTTTGATGAATACACCATTCACTGGTAATAATCAATAAAATTTAGATTTATAAATCCATCTCAATTATATACAATAATATTAAGTATAAGGTAATCAACTATGGCTTTCATAATTGGTTTGTTTGGCGTCAGGCATGGTGTGAGACAGATACTATCATGCTGGTTCGACGGTCCTTCATATATTACTCAATGTCCAATTCAAGCTGGCCAAACTTTCACATACAAGTTTACAATGGTTAAGCAAAAGGGCACATTCTTTTGGCATGCTCATGTCTCTTGGCTTAGAGCCACCGTCTATGGTGCCTTGAGCGTCTATCCGAAAACAGGGACTCTCTATCCATTTATACACCCTTATGAAGAGCACACAATTCTGCTGGGTAAGTAAATAATTAGTATTCAATTACCACTACTTTATCTAATTACATACTAGTAATAATTAACGAATCCGATTATGATTGACTTTATGTTAGGGGAGTATTGGCTAAATGATGTTGTGCAACTCAAGAACCAGGTTCTGGCCAGCGGAGGAGCTCCTCCACCAACGAATGCATTCACCATTAATGGTCACCCTGGCCCTAACTACAATTGCTCATCTAACGGTGAGGAATTGGATTAATATAATAATATTTGTTTCTAGTCCTAATTGAACTTTTATGACGTTGATTTTTTTTAATAATATGATGGTTTCAGATGTGTACAAGATTGACATTGTCTCTGGGAAGACGTATTTGTTAAGGCTGATAAATGCTGGCTTAAACACTGAGAACTTCTTCTCCATTGCTAAGCACAAACTAACAGTTATAGAAGCTGACGCTGAGTACACAAAACCATTCACCACTGATCGAGTGATGCTCGGACCAGGGCAGACCATGAACATCCTCGTCACTGCGAATCATCCCATTGGAAAGTATTCCATGGCAATGGGACCATACATGCCGGCGCGAGGAGTTACATTCCAAAACATAACAGCAATTGCTTATTTCCAGTACTTAGGCGCAAAAAATAGCTCACCGCTACTGCCAGCTACATCATTACCAAAATTTAACGATAATAATGCAGTTAAAACCGTTATGGACGGTTTAAGAAGCCTAAATCCTGCTAATGACATTCCAAAAGAGATCGATGCTAATCTCTTCGTTACAATTGGATTAAACGTCCAGAAATGTCTGTCTGTGAAGCCAAAACAAGACTGCAAGGGGATTAACAATGGAGTTATGGCAGCTTCAATGAATAACATCACTTTCATAATGCCAAGGATATCGGTTTTGGAAGCTTATTATAAGAATATTAAAGGGTATTACACTAATGACTTTCCTGATGCACCAGTTAAATTTTATGACTTTGTTAATGGGGCACCTAATAACATTCCTAAGAATACAAACTCAATGAATGGGACTAGAGTCAAAGTTCTTGAGTATGGTACGAGAGTTCAGATCGTCTTGCAGGATACTGGAACTGTCAGTACAGAAAATCATCCCATACATCTCCATGGGTATAGCTTCTATGTTGTAGGGTATGGTACAGGGAATTATAACCCACAAACTGCAGAATTTAACTTGGAAGATCCGCCTTTTATGAACACCATTGGAGTTCCTGTGGGTGGGTGGGCTGCCATTCGATTCAAAGCAGACAATCCAGGTAACATATTAGTCCCTGTATTTTTCAAACTTCATATTGGTCCTTATCTGCCGAAATGAGTTTCTTTAAAAAAAAAAAAAACCTTCTACAATACTACAATAGGGACCGATTTTGGACATTTTTAAAAGAAAAAGGCCAATTTAGGATATTTGGAAAACATACAGGGACTAAATTGTATATTATCCACGACAGGTTTTTATGGAGGAATTTTGGTGACTAACTAAATGTGATTTGTTGTAGGGGTTTGGTTTATGCACTGTCACATAGAAGTACATCAATCATGGGGACTAGAGATGGTGTTAATTGTGAAGAACGGGAAAGGCGTGAGGGAGACTCTTCCTCATCCTCCGGCAGATTTTCCCCGATGCTAAGAGGAATGGATTTACAATGAAATTATACAAAGAGGAGTCGAGTGAACTTGTTCAAGATCGAACATTCTTTTGTAGGTGGAAGTGTGTACGGATGTTAAAAATTCAACAATATGACTTAGAAAAACAAGTTTTCTTTTTTTCATTTGGGATAGTTAAAAATGCCAAGTTACCTTTAAAGCTATTTTTAGATATGATGCATGTGCCAAGAATCAGTAAAGCGAAGTAGGGAAACTAAGCCATTCTTTGAAAGTTGGATGCCGCCCTCTTTTAATGAAGGTCATCAAATGGTCGGTCTCACAATAAACGTTGGAATAAATTTTTAACTGAATGACTGAAATTAAAACAACCATTTTCTCAAGGATTTGATGCTTACCTGGAAGATTGTAATTTGTAACTGGAGATAGTTTCATTCTGTACTATTCTGACAAGTAACTGATCTGGGAATTTCAGCTCATCCATCTCCCAGTCAAACCTCACACAGAAAACATACAAACAATTCAATATCTACTATCTCAAAGCATTCCACCATGTATTGAGAATGGAATTCAATCAACACGACGAGGACCAAATATAATACAAACAGTAAAACCTATATATTATATATATATATATTTATATATTATATTTTTTATTTCTGTACTGGAGTGTAGAACAATAAACATGATGAAGAACAATAATTGTGTAAATCAAACAAAAAAAAAAACTAAAGTGAAAAGATATTTACAAAACTTTCGGTAGCGTATTTTCAAACCTTGACGTGGAAGTGAAATCTTTCCTTCAATGCTTCTAAAAGAAGGTGGTAGACAAGACTAAAAAAAAGTACATTTTTAGCTAACAGCCCAACTGTATTCCAAAGAAGGAAAGCAATGTTGCAATTCAGGTCCACCAACCATTCAGTAAACCTAAATTTCAATAGCAATCAGAGAATATATAAAAACTGGACTTCTCCCTCAATAGCAGAGAAGAAAGAAATCTATTCTTCCTCCCATATCAACGCCTCTTGCTCAAATGAGTATTCCACAATCCAGAATTACAGTACTCGGAGAAAAAAGGAGTCCGTGACTGCTATAACGGCGTGGGATACTCATTTATGCAATACGCTTTGCATGGGAGGAACTTCAAAAGCCGCAAATAAACATTGGAGAGGTATGTAAATCTCCTAAAGGCTTTTTGTACAATTTGCATAAGCAAACAAGTAAAATCTTACTGAGGGATTAAAATTTTAAATCATACGAGGTAACGGTGGGTAATCGATATATTATATATTCATAGCTGGTACAGAATGAAATTATAACTCATTACATGGTTCTTAAACAAATTTGCAGCTTGATTCTACATTTCACTTGGAGTTATGGATTGACCTTCTCCATAGTCCAAGACTTCTCTCCATTGGCGCTAAGCCTGGTTGTAAAGGTCAGCCTCTGGTTATTCCTCAAATTCAAGTAACAACCTGTGATTGAAGATGAATCAATGAGTACTTCGGCAAAAAAATTGTGAAACAAAGATATGTTTCTTCTTTTGATTTGCATTGAAAATGTATAAAAGAGCACAGAATCTATGATACCTCATCAGGAACAAGAACCAGCAGACAGAATGCACTGATTGGGCCTGTGGAAGGATCTAGAGAAAGATTCTGGGTCGTTTGTTCACTTAGATCAGGAAGACCTGGAGTAGGACCTAAGTATTGCAATCTGGATTTCAGCGAGCTAGCAAACCAGGAATTCTCTCTTTGCTGCAAGATGATGGAAATGGACTTTGTAAATACAAAGCATAGAAAGGTAAGGAAAAAATTGTTTTCATATTTCAAAATTTATGCTTCTAAAGCAACATTCTCCCTCGAATGTCATATTTGCAAATTAAGAATTAAAGTTTAACATGATAATGAGAGATCTGGAGTGGGGACTTTGTGTTATATTTTAAAAGACAGTACGTAGTTGTTTCCCCCAATCTTTAAGGATACAAGGTAGTTACATCAGAAAAAACACTGCTTGAACAAGGGAAAAGCCAATTTTCTCAAGCTTTGTCCACAAAAGCTATCAATCCGAGCAGAAAAGAAAAGAATGTCTTTCTGCAGACAATAAGACCGAATGTGGTCTGAACGAGACTTTTATGGTCGTGGATCTTGATCAGATAGTTGTCGAAAAAGAATCTACTTAAGGAAGAGTATTCAAATCGACAGTGAAACTAGAGTAGTGGGATTTAATAATTGTACATAAAAATGCTGATATCCGCAAAGAAGCTGGTTGAGCATAGAAGACAGAGTTGAACTATAAGTTTCAGGCTAAGCATGATACTGCATTTTCGATTATAAAATAGTAACGTTTGCATACAGAATATATAATCGAAGAAAGTGCAATGATTTCTTAAATATGCTCTAAGTTGCATGGTTTAATTTAAGTTATTCACCTGCAGCTTCAAGGGATCAGGATTTAAGCCATCAATAACATAGACTCTTCCGTTAATCCGGAATTGCTCCCAAGAATCCGTGAAGTACCAACAAATCTAAATAAACAAAAAATTAGCTCTCAAGTTCTAGTACTTGCTCCACAGCTGAATGAGAATCCAGCAACAAAAGAAAACAAAAAATGAAACACAACGTTAACCTCAAAATTTAATTACCTCAGCAAATGGGTTGTTTTTCAGCTCATCCACCTGAAAATAAGTTCAACAATAAACCAAAAGCAGTATTTGGGGGATAACAAAATCGTCAAAACTGTCAATCATATCATAGATTCATAGTATAATATAAAAATCACACCTTTCGACTTCGATTGTCCGTATTAATTTGAATTTTATCTGTATGCTCTTCAAATCCCCTGCAAAACCCCATTAACAAACTTCACAAACTAAACACGATAACATAAACAAGAAGACGCACAGAAGGATTTCAGGAATTTTACCTGAAAACTACAGTTCGATTAGAAGGTCTACCATTGGACCCCATTGTTGCCTGAAAACCCAACACGAACAAATCAATAACAATCAAATTTAAGAATTAAAGAAAAATTAGTTCATAAGATAAGAGAGAGTGAATTTAGAGACGAGCTGAAGGAAAGATGAATGCTTGAGGGTGGAGTTTGACTCCAATGCGTTGAGAAGAAGCTGTTTCCATGGCCCAGTCACTGTCCCATTACCGGACGACCAACGCTGCAAATAAAATCTTTCAACTACTTTCGGGAAAGCAACTAACAGCTTTGCAATTCAAGTATTTCTAAACAGGCTCAGATATGTACATGTTGCTCCCTAAGTATATCCAAATTATACATTATACCCCTTATAGTTTAATGAAGTACCAAACGCTTACCTAAAATATTAGTACCAAATTACGTATAAAATGGGGCCCATTAGATTAGTCCACTGCTGGCTACTAAAGACTCCGCTCGTTACTTTTCTACTGACCCGATATACAACCATTAAAAGCCCAAAGGCCTCAACTTGGATCTCTCTCTCTCTCTGATTTTAAAATTTATATTGTGAAATGATATGATTGCCCATCCAATAGTCACGTGAGTCTTTCACCCACAAAATATAATAGCCACGTGACGTGAGTTTCTTGATATTTGAATATACTCCCGTAATAAATTAAAGAAAAGAAAAGAAAAATTAAAATATGGGACATGCATCACGTACGTTTCGAACCCGGATACCGATGAAGAGCCACGTGATTTTTTTCTTTTAATTTGTAAGACGGCTGATTATTACTCACTGTCTTATTATACATTATGTTTTATATCTATAGACTTATCTAAATATAAATATGGGAAAATTCCAATTTTATATTAATAACCAGAAAAATATTTCTTTTAGATGAAAGTAAAGAAATATATTCTTTTTAGTTCATTCCGTTAAATAATTATACTCTTCTGTCGTTGACAATCGTCACATGACATCAATTTTAGTTAAACTTAATTACGTGATAAAATAATCTAATTACATGACATCTTAATCCATTTACATAGTGACACGTGTCTTATGATATGTATAAACAAATTCGAGTGGCCTATTATATGCCACTTCATGCTACATCATTAGATATGAAAAAAGATCGGTTCACTCCAGTTCATGGTCGAATCGATTTGGTCCTGTTCAAGTTCCAACCGATTCGGTCTGGTTCAATTTTTTTTTAAATTAATATTTTATATGTTTTTATTTTTTTTTTACAAATTATAAATATTTATTAAATAATTTTTTTTAAAAAATTCATGTTTATTTTAAACATAATTAAAATTAAAAATTCAAATAATTTTACAGTTTTAAATTTTAATTAAAATTAATTTTAAATTAAGTAGAAATAAAAAATATTAAAATTACTATCTTCATATTAATAATTTTAAATTTGATAAAATTAATTTTAAAATAATTAAAAAATAAAAATGATTATTTTAATATTACTCTTGAGAGAAATGTTATTCCATCTAACGCGTTTTTTTTCCAACTATTTTACCCTTTAAAGTTCCATCCAACCTTGAGATCTCTTTTTACACTTCACGAATAATGTCAAAGACGTGAATTAATACGTAAAAACAAACGTTTGTTTTTCGTTTTTACATGACCACCTCGTCTAAATTTACAATAAAAACATAAATGGTAAAAACACACATAAATGATAAAAACAAAGTAATTAAAAATGTTTCTACACGCATAAATGAGTGCCATTAGGAATCTTTTAGACTCCACAAGCTGCATAGACTAGAAGCCTTGACTTGATATTCATGTGGTGAAAACCCCTGCTTACATGTACTAAGAAATGGTTTCCGGTCGATATCGCCCATTCTTTTATCTCAATAATGTTCCTGTCTCCGAACAAATCTTTCATACCCTGAATGACCACAAGATCCTCTTTGGTAATTCACTGTCCACATTTATGAGAAAGCCTGAACAACTAACTAGCTGCAAACTTAGCTTTAATTATCTATAGGTTTAATAGCCTGATTTAGGGTATTTGCAGAGCCAAACAACTAACTATTCTATTTATTAGAAGTAGCTTTCAATTGTTAAGTGAGCAAATGCATTTTATATTAGGTCTTGAACCTTTGATGTAAATGAACCCATGTATTTAAGTGTCAAATATTGATTGCTGGCATTTTATAAATGTCTAAAGCAACTAAGATGAAATTGTAACAAGATCAATAGGTTAGCAAAATAAATGCATAGATAAAAGAAGAAAGAAGAATACCTCTAAGTAGTTCTTTTCCAATTTTTTGTATCTCATCGTTGTATTCTCGCTTTTTGACCATCAGGGCAGTGTTCATGTCCTTTGAGTCTACAATCACGATCAAACATTTCTTTCAATCAGATTCTTTTCTTCAACTCTTCTTTTTTTTAGAACTATCGATTTCCATTGAACTTGAAGTAGAACCTGAAATTAAAAAAACATTCAATTTCTTCTTACCATTCTCACATTCTCAAACTATTCTTGCATCCTTAAAAATTCAGGCTTTCGAACCATTGTTACCTTACCATATTTCTTTTTCACTAATGTGAAGTAAATGGCATTTCACACTGGAATAAATACCTTTGAAAGTCAAATTACAAAGAATTGCATTTAATTTCAGTAGTACCGACCTTTTTCATTAACATATTTTTCCAATTTCGTCATATATTTCTACACTAATGCTATCGAATCATTTTCAACTATATTATCATTATCATATGAAGTAGGAACATTTCCAGACTCAGTACCACTACCATAATTACCATGGGAATTAGAGGAATCTATTACAAACACTTACAAATAATAAGAAGAGGCAAGAGGAGATACATTGATTTGTTGCTCTAAAAGTGAAATCAACAAAAGTTGGAGGGAGAAAAGAGTGGCAGCCGGAGATTGGTTGGAAGCGGACGAGCGCCAGCGAGAGTTGGAGTCGGAGCGTCGATGGCTTGAGGAGGCAGAGGAGTGGTGGCGATGTATAGGGAGATCGTGATTATGAAGCCAATTTGTATTGTTGTGTTGGCGTGAAAAATTAGGGTCTTTAAAACCCTCTTTTTTTAACCCGCTTTTAAGCTTTGACTGTCCCCAAACAGTCCTCCAAATGTCTCGACAATCGTCTAGAAACCGTATCAAAGCTTTTCGGAGACGTTTTGCTTTTTCATGACCTCTTTGGGCGTCCCCATGGCATCCCTGAGGCCAGCACATCTCCAAAACAGGGGGTGACTGCCTAGAGAAGTCCCGGTGCATCATAGGTCAAAAGTGTCTGCCCGATTAAAAAGCTAATCAGAGAGGCAACACGTGCATTAGAGGTGTTAGATGATTAATTATGTTAGGCTCTAAGGGTAAAATTAATGTATTTTCACTCTCACTAACTTGTAAAAAAAAACGAAATTAAGTTCTAAAAAAGTAGTTTGTATAATATATATGCAATTGGAAGAATCAACTTATTTTTACAACAACAACTTATTTTTACAACAACTCCGGAGAAACTTGTGGAATCTTATATATAATGGAGAGATTTTTTTCAATGTTAAATTTATTTCAATTGTAAATTTAATTAAGAATTGAATTGAAAATTTTATTATCAAATCAACATTCGATACATGGCGTTTTATTAACGAATAGTAATTTGACACATATATTTTAGAACTTTGAGTTTAATTAGGTTTCCAGTTATAATTTTAAGTCAATGATATTATTTATTTTTTATTCTAATTAGGAAATCAAAATACAATAAAACATAATGATTTCTAATAAAATTCTACCAATTATTTTTCTTAATATAATAATTTTATTCCTAATCAATTTCCTATTTATTATTTAAAAAATTATTCTAATAAAATAATAATACACTATATTTTTTTCTACTTTTCTTATTAATTTTTTTTCCTAATTAAAATTCATTATATTATTATTTTATATTCCTCATTAAAACGGACATATCTTATTTTTTCTATTTAAATGGACATATTATTAAAAAAATTATTCCTAATCAAATTATAATATGTATTATTTTTCTAATTTTTTTTATTAAACTATTATTCCTAATAAAATTCCGCTATAAATTTTTTCTTATTCTTAATTAAACGGACATATCTTATTTTTCAAACAATTAATAGTTATTCGTAATTATAATTCATTCTATTATTTTTTCCTATTCCTAATTAAAAAAGATATATCTTCTTTTTTTCTATTCAAACAGGCATATTATTAAAAATATCAATCCTAATCAAAATATAATATATATTATTTTTTCTAATTTTTTATTAAACTATTATTTCTAATAAAAATACGCTATATTTTTTTCCTATTCTTAATTAAAATGGACATGTCTTATTTTTCAAATAATAGGAAGAACTAAATTGATTAGATGTAATTATAAATTTTATTGTGAAATCAAAATCTTGATATGTAACTTTTACTTTTTGCTATGTTTATTATTTTTGAAAAAAAAAATTTAATTCTAGGACAGTAGATTTTGAAATAATATAAAAATAATTATAATTGATATAGAGTTAAAATAATTATCTTTTATATAATATTTGACATAGATGATAGCAAGACTTTTAATTTTAAATTTATTCCAATTGCAAATTCAATTACAAATTTTTATTATCAAATCAACATCCGACACATGGCATTTTATTGATAAATAGTAATTTGACACATATATTTTAGAACTTTGAGTTTAATTAGGTTTTAAGTTACAAATTTTAAGTAAATGATATTTTTTTTCCTATTCTAATTAGGAAATCAAAACACAATAAAAACACATTCCTAATAAAATTATAATACACTATCTTTTTTTCTAATTTCTTATTTAAAAATTTTTTCTAATTAAATCCATTATATTTTTTTCCCTATTCCTAATTAAAACGGACTCATCTTCTTTTTTCTTATTCAAACGGGCATATTATTTAAAAATTATTTCTATCAAATTAAAAGATATATTATTTTTTCAATTTCTTTTATTAAACTATTATTCCTGATAAAAATCTATTGTATTTTTTTCCTATTCCTAATTAAAACGGGCATATCTTATTTTTTCAAACAATAGTAATTAAATTGATTAGATGCAATTATAAATTTTATTATGAAATCAAATCTTGATATGTGTCTTTTATTTTTTGTTATGTTTATTATTTTTGAAAACAAAATAAATTTTTTAATCCTAATAGCATCGTAGATTTTGAAATAAATCAAAAATAGTTATAATTGATATAAAATTAAAATAATTCCTTTTTGATATGATATTTGTTGTTTATTAAATAATTTTTAATATAAATATTTATTATATAATTTTTTATGATATATTTAAATTATTAATTTTTAAAAATATGGATTTCCGTCCACGGACGGACGACCCATTGACTTGTAAGCATAAATTTAGGGAGTTTTTTTTTTTTTTGCACTTTACTCTATTTTTGTTCCTTCTGAATTGGAAAGTTAAGTTGATAATAAGGGTGAATTGACGAAATTAAAATATTAATTCCAATCATCTCAAAATTTATGTCATTCTTCTTACTAATTAAACGGTACAATTAACTGAGATTGGATGGATACGGACAGTACAGTTTAGCATTAAGATTGCCATTGATATCCGTAGAAAATGGAATTTAATGATGAAGTTCATGATAAATAACTAGCTATTACTAATAGCATCAAGTACTTGGCCCCAGTTCAAAATTATATATATGAAAGTCTAGAATATAATGCACCGCATAAATATATATGTATTACTTTCAACCATGCATGGTATATGTACCTCCCTATTTTAAGAGTCGGTTGAATCACGATCAGTTACATGGTAAAATTATGAGCAACTTTTAAGTACCATAATTAAAAGGAAATGCCCACCAGGATATGATCGACTGGCTGTTAGCTCAACTATTAGATAAAAAGACGACCGTCTAGAGTATTAATTTTTCAACGAATTATATATATATTGATTAAGTTCCAAAATAAAATAAAAATATAATAATTTTATTTAAAATTTAAATAAAAGCCTTTTTTTTTTTAATTCTATGTAAAGGTCTCAAATATACAAGTTCATAACAAAATCTTAAATATAAAATTTATATTAAATTAAATCATCTCAATATTATATAGAAAATTCTTCATTTTCTACTTTCTATTTTCATTTTGCTAACAATACATTCACCCATTTTTTAAAGTGTGAATGTGTTCATTCTATGTCTCGAATATACTCGTTTTATTCTAGACATTCTTAAAAAAATATGTAAATTTTTACAATTTTTATAAAATTAAACATACATTTTTTAAGGATATTTATACTCTACGATTTTAATTATTTTAGGAACTATTGTTTTTACTTTTTATCCATATATTTTGTCTTTGTCAATATATATATATATATAGCTAAAAGTAAAGCAAAATGATTAAATGAAGGAAGGTTAGTGTTTATTGATCTGCCAAGTGCCAACCTATGGACTATTTTCACTCCCAACAAAAGAAAACTTGCAAAATAAGAAACTGGAAGTCTTCAACATCGTCAATAATCAAGCCAGAGCTGGTAAAACTTAAATGATTTTTCATTAGGAGCAATACTAGTAAGTCGTGAATTCTCTTAAAAGGATAAGAATCATTTTATTTGGAATTGAAACGTGAATCAATGTTTAAATGATTTTGTAGTCAGTATATATCATATTGTAGAAATAGTTAATAAACGACGACGTACGTATTATATTTTCACATGATTAACTGCTCTAGTGTAAAGTCAAAGCACGTGAGGAGCGGTGAAAGCATGTACAAGTATATTCTATGGCACTATGGCCATGCATAAGTATGTTCAAATCTGAGATGGTTATGCTACATTTTTAATGAGCGAGAATGTTAGATATACAGAGAAGGGTTGTTGAGTTACGTGCATTAAAAAGGAAAACAAGTTTAATTTATCACCAAGATATTATAAATGGCATTTTCCATTATTAATTATTACTATGGCAAGTTGCAAGTATCAATACCAGCTCTCATAAAAAAGAGAAATAAATAAAATTATATAGTAACTACTATGTTAATTAATTATATAAACTAACAAGTCACGTAAAAATAATTCCTAAGTTCTTTTATAAAAGGGAAGAAAATCTCGATATTGTGGTTTGCTAGTGAGGGAATGAAAATTTCTTCATAGCCTCTCCCTCGATCATACGTAGAGAGAGAGAGAGATTTGATCAGATGGGGAGAGCTCCATGTTGCTCAAAGGTGGGGTTGCATAGAGGGCCATGGACTCCTAGAGAAGACACATTGCTGACAAAATATATTCAAACTCACGGTGAAGGCCATTGGAGATCCTTGCCTAAGAAAGCTGGTAATTAACAACGTCCTCTTCTTAATTATATATGATCATGCAAATTCATAATGCATTTTCCCACGTCTAAATTGCATTACCTTTGATTATTTAAATTTATTTGGAGCGTATATAGATAGTCTCTTTTCTTTAAAAGTTAATTTGTTCAAATAAATGAAGACGTACTATTGTCAGAACAAATTTTTGATATATAGAGGTGGATCACATATTTGAAAGAAAGTGTTTCAGAAAATTATATCAGAACAAAGTCTATTATTATTATTATTATTATTATTTTTTGATAGCAAAAATTTAATACAAAGATGTTTCGCCTATCATATGAGATGGAAATACTAAGGCTAACGTTACACAATATTACTATCATCCAAATAGCAAATTTCACGTTTAAGCTATCAATTCTAGAAGTTAATTACAGGTCGTTTAGTTTCATTCAACTAGCAGAAATAACTTATGAACAAAAAAAAAAAAAAATTATTCACAAGAGAGTCGATCGAAGAAAGTACAACCGAACTTTTTTCACTCGTAATTGAACAAATTAATTGTAGATGAGAAAGAGAACCTACTCGAAAACTTTTATCAGTAGTAATCGAAGTTGAGCATGAATATTGTCATATGATAATGATATGTGCTTGGCCTTTTCTTTCTTAAAATAATTAATTGTTTTTTTTTTAAAAATATATAAGAAAATAAATATTGTTAGTGTGTTGACATCGATATATAAAAAAATATATAAAGAAACCCATCTAAAAATGATGAAAAAACATCATTTTAAGTAGTATGTTGACATCGATATCACTCACACTCATGTACGCGGTCATTTAATGCTCTACAGAGGAAGCAGTAAAATAATGTTGGAAACAAATTATCAATACTTATACTTATAAGAGAAGATAAAATTTTGGTACCTAACTACGTACGTATACCCAAAAAAAAGTATCTATATGCGTGAAAAATTAAAACCTTCGGTCCTTCGGTCCTTCACAAGTTTTACGAGTAATGATTCTGTTTAATCAAACAAACTAGGATAAATAAAGGAACGTCCTAAACCTTTTTGAAACAATAGTAGATAATTACATAATCATCATGAGATAATGATATTTTGAACTTTTTGGTTAACTATTTCCGTTTGAATTAGTAAGTGTATACATATTTTCTTTATAAGCAGCAGCATTGACACAAAATTGCACACATTCGAATTGTGACGGTTTTCACACAGGACTTCTAAGGTGTGGGAAAAGTTGCCGACTCCGATGGATGAATTATCTAAGACCAGACATTAAGAGAGGCAACATTACTCCTGACGAAGACGACCTAATCATAAGACTACATTCTCTTCTAGGCAATCGATGGTCCTTAATCGCCGGCAGACTTCCGGGTCGAACCGATAACGAGATAAAGAATTACTGGAACACCCATTTAAGCAAAAGACTCCTAAGCGAAGGAACCGATCCTAATACCCACAAAAAATTATCCGAACCGATCGTTCATAAAAATCCAAGAAAATTAAAAAACCTAGGGCTACCACCACTTCTAAGAATAACAAAAAAGTCAAGGGCAAAACCAAAAACGTCGACCCTGAAGAAAAAGTCAAAGTTTATCTCCCGAAACCCGTTAGACTAAATTCTTGTTTATCAATGCCGAGAAACGACAGTTTCGAGTCGAATACGATTAACAGTACGATCTCTTCGAGTAATGGGAGCAGAGATGAAGTTGACGACGAGGAAGGATTGGCTGCAGCAGTGTGTAATATTAATCAAGAATGTGACAATGGGATTGAATTTCTCGTATCTGATCATCATCATGGTAGTATTAATCGAATGGACGGCTCAGATTTCGAGTGCCAATCTTATTTGCCAGATAGTAATAACAATCTAGAGAAGCTGTATGAAGAGTATTTTCAGTTGTTGAAGACGACAAGCGTGGATGATCAAGTACAGCTAGATTCGTTCGCCGAGTCGTTAATTGTGGATCTGATTTGATTCGATCTGATCATTTTGATCGATCCTATAATAAATTTGTAGGGTCATTAATATATATATGTCAATTATTTAAGATATGGTTTAAGTTATGATTAATTTCTCGTCTCTCTGATCATGTAATATTATTGTTTGAACACTAGGATGTCACATGTGTACCTTAAAGCCAACTCTGTGTAGGGAATTTCAGTTTGGCAATATGGCGTAAGCAATAAAAGTTTGTGATGTTGGTATATTTGGGTACATTAATTATACATATGATCATGCAAATTTGCAATAGTTTGTCTGCACAAATATTTGATCTGGCGTATCTACATATTGGACTTTATGAAATTCGGGACCATTAAGTTTGGTTAATTAAAATATTTCCAAGGACCACTAAACAAAATACGATAATTGGCTAATTATTTAAAAAAAAAACACTATAATTGGCTTTTGTGTTTGGCCAATGTGGTCATTTGTGACGCCACATGTACATACATCATAATATTTGGAAAAGATAAAAAACTATGCCATTAACGCATTTTTTTTTCCTTTGAGAAAGTTTGTAATCAATTACGTTTTGGTTTGACTGTAGTTTGGCAGAATCTGTTGGAACTAACAGTAAGGAAGACAGATCCATGAAATTAATCCAGCAAAAATACAATTATAGAACTAACAAAATCAATGGTTTTGAATTGATCTAAAGGCTCAAAACTAATGTAATAAACGGATTCTAACTAGTTTTGATCCTAAAAAACTGATTTAAATGAAAAACATATTTGATTTTTTCAATACTGTAATAAAAGCTAAAAACAAGAAAATTGGAGCTTTTGATTTTTTATTGTGTATTTGGACTCTAAAATTTCTGATTACAAAAAAGAGTTTATATAATATTTAATAAAATCCTACTAACTTGTAAGAAAATCTCGTTGTTATTTCCTATTTTATAAAAAAAAATAGAAAAATAAAAACATGAAAGAGACATTTATGCTAGCTGCCAAATTGTAAAACTGTCCATATTTGCCTTGCTCACCATTTTTTCTTTTTTATTTTTCAGATGAAATGGTAACAAGTAGAAATCTACAGTAGAAACTTCCTCCAATTCAGAATTTACACATAAGATCAACGCAAGCCTTTATAGTTGACTTTGAAGTTGACTTTCGATTCGGCCATTGAAACGAGTAGCTACCATTGCAGAAACCTCCACCACACTACTTTAAATGAAACTACATTCACACTTTTCTTCAACTTGAACTGAAACTAAAAATCACTACTTGACTTGTTTGAAAATTAACTGATATTGGCCTCTTCAATAGCAAATCTCATTCTCCATGGCTGAAATCTTGCATATACCTTCATCACAACTTCATAAGACATATTGTGATTGATCTGAAATAAAACGGACAAGAAATCTCCACTCTACAGAAAACCCCAATTTTGGTAGTCACATAAGGCCAGTCGATAACTTCAGCAGCAAGTTTATTCTAGAGTACTTAATCGATAAAATTGATTCAACCAAACAACTCAGAACAACATTTTCAAGCTAAATGGAGCTTTGAATTGCATTAATCCATCGAGAATTGAGAGAGAAAGAGAATACCTTGTAGAGCTTCATTAAAACCTTCATTTAAAGCCTGAATCAATTCTGCTCAATGCTGTGATGCATAGTTTTGCTTCCAAATCCTTGTAGAGCTTCATCTTCATGACACAATTTCCAGCTTGAATGGCTAAAATAAATTCCTCTCTTCCATTTTCTTTCTTCTTCAAGCTCAACTTCATCTTTGATTTTCTTCCTAACTTCACTTTCAAGCAAATTAAGTTTTCAATAATCTTTATCATATCAAGTTTCCTGAAACAATCTAGACCAACAGCTCCTCCTTCGTTGAAGGAAGCTTGATTGATAAAGATTATTTCTGAATAACCAACATTTAATTCCATCATTATTTCAAGATCAAGATATCTTGCATTCATCACTTGCTTCCTTAAAATAACCTTGTCATTCACCACTATTGCTGAATTTTGAAAATAAGCATTCCCAACAGCTCCTTTATTTTTAGAATTCAGCAATATAAGCAAACACCAATCGCCAATTCCTTCTTTCACATATACTCCTCCTTGATCATACAAGATTGCATTCATCATATTTCTATCACACAATCCATGAGCTACAGAATCAACAATCAACTTTGCTTCCTTCCTGGCAATCATGTATCCAAACCTTTCATCACTTTCACCAAAAAAAGCATCAAACTGATTATTCCCAGAGACACGAAGTTCCATAATCAATTTTCTCAAGTAGAGACTCACTTCTAGCATTAATGAGATATACATCAATCTGAGTAAAGTCACTTTTATTCATTATCCATCCATTTGCTTCCTTGATCACATATTCATCACTTTTATAAGCAACAAGAGTATTCTTCTCTTTGTATTTTTCAAAACAGAGCCATTCATCATGCAATTTTACAATAGAATCTCCACGATCATCTTTCTTGTTGCTGCAAACTGCTGGGTACTTCACCTGTGGTCACGGTATCTGCTGACACAGGTCTGGAGCAGTTTCGTTTAGTTGGCAGTTTTCGTCAACCTCATTGATTTCATCAGATATGATCCGATCCTCATATCAGTCCGATTGGGAAACTAGTTATATGGTAAATCTCGGTTGATTCGATTCAGCTTCTTGAAGATATGATTTGATTTGAAGCTTTATTATGTTTCCATGTTAAGAAAGGAAACTCTACACTAAAAGAGAAGTCAACCATATAGAAGATTTGCCGGTTTAATTTGATCCCAATTTCAGTGGGATCTTGTGAAGGTGATTGTCGTATTAATGCTGAAGATTTTGTTCTGTTTTGGTTCGGCCTGAAGACTATATAAAGAAGACGAAGAGAACAAATCAAATAGCACTTTTTCACCTTCTTCCTTGTACTTAAACGAGAGCACTTCCTAACTTTGAGAGTTGTTATCACAGTGCAGTGTGTTGTAATACTTGTAATCTGAAAGAGGGTTGCAAGAAGCCCTTGCCCGTATTGGTAAGGCACATCGTGTAAGTCCTAGACTGTGAGAGTGTAGGCAGTGTGAGGTAAGAACAAAGAGTACACTTAGTAAAATAGGAAGTAGGTTATATATGAGCGAGTTGTAACCCGAGTACTGTCCTGTTGTTACAAAGATAGTGGAATCCTGTTTTACCTCTGGGCTAGGCCCCGCAGATGTAGGGAAACCGAACTGCGTAAACATATCGTGTGTGCCTTTTATTTTCTGCACTGTGTTTTATATTGCTGTGTTAACAGGCTCCTGTGAGCGTACTTATTGTTTTAACCTGTGATTACAGTCAGTATCACCTTCAAGTGGTATCAGAGCAGGCTCGGAGAAATTATCTCGAGAAAAGATCTTGTAGATACTGACTATGGAAGATAAGATAGAAGAAGGTGGCTCAACCACACGGCCTCCGTTGTTAACAGATATTAACTATGACTACTGGAAAGTCAGGATGAAGTGGTACCTAAAGAGTCAAGATGAGGCAATCTGGCGTGCCACACAGGTACACACAGGTACGGTGGACACCACCCACTGCGATCACAGATGATAAAGAAACAGTAAAACATGAAGATCAGTGGAATGCTGCTGAAATAGCTCTCTGCACAGCAAACAGTAAAGCCATAAGTATCATTCAATGTGCACTTCGTCCTAGTGTGTACAAGATTATCCAAAATCTTGAAACTGCAAAAGAAGCATGGGATGCTCTCCAGCTCACCTACGAAGGATCCCGCTCAGTGAGGCAATCCAAACTGCACATCATCTCTAACAGGTTTGAATCTCTTACTATGAAAGATGATGAATCTATTGCTGAATTTGAAAAGAATATTCGATACATAGCTAATGAATCCTCTGCTCTTGGCGAGGTAATTCCTGAGTCGAAGCTGGTAAGAAAAGTGATGATCTCACTTCCCGAAAAATTCAACTCGAAGATAGATGCAATCAGCGAGTCTACTGAATTTGAGAAGCTGGGCTTTGATGATCTAATGGGTAAACTCAGAACCCATGAAATGATGATGGACATGCGTAACAGAGACAAGCCTAAGGCAAAATCCGTGGCTTTCAAATCAGGTGTGGACACAATACCTGCACACACAGAGGAAGAACAGTCGATTCACAAGCAAGTGGCTCTCCTGACTAAGAACATGGGAAGACTGTACAAGAAGTTCAACAAGACTAAATTCAGAGATTATTCCTCTCCAAGTCCACAGAAAAGTGATCGTAATTTTCAGACGAAAACAGAATCAGCAGGAAGGGGTTTGAGGTTTACACAGGGTGAATCAAGTGAAGCAAAGTCCAGACTCAAGAAAGAGAAGATCCAATGTCATGAGTGTCAGGGCTTTGGTCATATAGCTGCGAAATGTGCTAACACACTGGAAAAACAGAAAAAATCTTTTGTCTCTACGTGGAGTGACGAAGAACAGTCTGAAGACGTGTCTGACACAAGTGATAGTGAAAACGAGTTCCCTACATATAAAGCATTTACAGCTCATGTTACTGTGAACACAGGTTCTGATGCAGTGACTACAGGATCTGTCAGCACAGGCATTCCTGAAGCAGAAGATGATTCAGACAGTGACTCAGAAGAAGATATTCATGAAGCCTTCAAAAATCTTCTTGATCAAATGAGTGAATCTCTTCGAATCAATCATATCCTATCTGACGAAGTTGATCAATTAAAAGAAGAGCGGCAAGCTTTTGACAAGATAACTGAGAAATATGAAGAAGAAATTAAACAGCTGAAATCCAACTTGGCAGATTCAGAAAAGAAAGTAGAAGAAGCTAATAATGTTATTAAAAGGATCAACCAGGGAAAAGGGAAGCTCGACGAGATTCTGAACAAGGTTTCTCCAAAAAACAATGTCTTCGGAATCGGACATCAGACATCAAAGATAGGAGAAATTTCTGGACGCAAAAACAGAGCATCAAAACGTCGTATGATATGTCACTATTGTAACAAGCCAGGACACATTCGACCTTGGTGTTATAAACGTCAGAATGACATTCACAGGTTAATTGCCACTCTTCCGAATAGAGCACCTAGGAGAAAAATTGATATCGTGGATCATTCTCAACCTAAAATCTGGGTTCCAAAAGGAGAATTAAAAGGGCTCATGTGCAGATTTTCCTCCAAATACAAAAGTGACTGGTACTTTGACAGTGGCTGCTCACAGTATATGACAGGTGAAGAAGAACTGTTAAAAAATATTGTCTTCAAAAACCGGGAAAAGTCACTTATGGTGATGGAAGTTCAAACTCCATCATTGGAGAAGGATACCTGCTAGTGTCTTCAAAGTCCAAGATAAAAAATGTTCTACTTGTGGAAGGACTCAAACATAACCTGATTTGCATAGCACAAATATGTGATGAAGACTGTGAAGTTAGTTTCAGAAAACATGGCTGCAGGGTAATTAACGATAAAGGAGAAGTGGTCATGACAGGTTCTCGGCAAGCTGACAATACCTATGTCTTGAATGAAGATGTGAAATGTTTAAAGACAGGTGTGGACAATCTTCAAATATGGCATAAGAGACTTGGGCATGTAAGCTACAAAAAGTTAGCAGATCTGTCTAAAACTGGCTCTGTGAAAGGACTTCCTGTGCTCACACATAATCCTGACATCACCTGTGGAGACTGTCAACTGGGAAAGCAGACCAAAGGAAAGCATTCTAAAATTCCTGACATCACTACAGAAAGGCCTCTGCAATTGCTTCACATTGATCTGATGGGGCCCATGCAAACTCCAAGCCTCGGAGGTAAGTCATATGTGTTTGTGTGTTGATGATTTTTCAAGATATACTTGGGTAGACTTTCTCAAAGAAAAATCCGATGCCCCAAATGCTATTATTAAGTTGTGCACCAAGCTAAACAATGATAGACAGAACACGACGGGAACTATCTCCCGGATCAGGAGTGATCATGGACGAGAGTTCAAAAATGATGTCGTCACAGCTTTCTGTGAACACAGTGGTATTACACATGAATTTTCAGCACCCATTACACCTCAACAAAACGGTGTGGTGGAAAGAAAAAATCGAACCCTTACAGAGATGGCTCGGACCATGATTCATGCCAGGAATCTGAGCTATAAGCTGTGGGGAGAAGCAATGTCAACCGCCTGTTATATCATTAACAGAGTGAACCTGCGACCACACACCAACAGAACACCATATGAAATCTGGAAGCAGAAGAAGCCCTCAGTCAAGTACTTCCACCAATTCGGAAGCCCATGCTATGTACTAAAGGATAGAGAACCACGAAGAAAGCTTGATGCCAAAAGTGAAAGGAGAGTATTTGTTGGATATTCAGTAAACAGTATTGCTTATCGTATTTACTTTGAAAGAACAAATGCTATTACTGAATCAATCAATATTGTGTTTGATGATCAGCAGGAAAATACCGAAAACACAGAGGATCGTGAACCTGGAAGTGATCAACCTCAGACCAACGATAACACACCTAGTGTGGGAGCGGTGGAAACTGAGGGTGCAAACAGTGCTGAAAACGCACCTAGTGTGGAGGCAGCACCTGTGCGCACAGACACCAGGGACACGCAAGAAAACCCAGCTGCTGTCACAAACTCAAATGCGTACCCTTCAGTCCGTATTCAAAAGAATCACTCAGCTGACAACATCATTGGGAACATCTCAGAACGAACTACTCGGGGTGTACCAAGGAAGAACTATAGAGACATGATCAACCATGTGGCATACACTTCGAAGATTGAACCAAAAAAGGTCGATGAGGCTCTTAAAGATGAGCACTGGATTCTGGCGATGCAGGATGAACTCCACCAGTTTGAGCGAAACAGGGTATGGGAATTAGTGCCTAGATCGAAAGATTGCAATATTATTGGCACAAAATGGATCTTTAAGAACAAGTCTGACGAACAGGGAAATATCACACGCAATAAGGCCAGACTTGTGGCTCAAGGCTACACGCAGGTAGAAGGTATCGATTTCGATGAAACTTTTGCTCCTGTTGCACGTCTAGAATCTATTAGACTGTTAATAGCTGTGGCCGCATATGGTAACATAACACTGTATCAGATGGACGTTAAGAGTGCTTTTCTTAACGGGTACTTGAATGAAGAAGTCTATGTAGAACAGCCAAAGGGCTTTACAGATCCAATCTACCCAGACCATGTCTACAAACTGACCAAGGCTCTATACGGACTCAAACAGGCTCCACGAGCATGGTATGAACGACTGTCTGTATACCTGTGCCAACAGGGCTATCGACGAGGTGGAGTAGACAAAACACTGTTTCTCAAAGCAACTGATGATGCATTGACTGTTGCACAGATCTACGTCGATGATATTATTTTTGGTTCAACCTGTGAAAAGGAAAGAAAACAATTTGTGCACAGTATGGCAAGTGAATTTGAGATGAGCATGGTAGGAGAATTAACTTACTTTCTGGGCTTTCAGATCAATCAAGGAAAGGAAGGTACATCGATTACACAAGAAAAATATGCCAAGAATCTAGTAAAGAAGTTCGGGCTGGAATCATCTAAACCTATGAGAACTCCAATGAGTACTACTGAGCATTTGTCTAAAGACACTGATGGAGAGGATGCAGATCCAACACTCTATCGAAGTATGATTGGCAGCCTGTTATACTTGTGTGCTAGTCGACCTGATTTGTGTTATAGCGTAGGGGTGTGTGCACGGTACCAAGCCAATCCCAAACAATCACATGTAAAAGCAGTAAAGAGGATTGTGAGATATGTCTCAGGAACCACAGGTTTGGGACTTTGGTACTCGAAGGAAACAAATGGTGTGCTAGCAGGGTACTGTGACGCAGATATGGCAGGATGCATTGACGATCGAAGAAGCACATCTGGAGGCTGTTTCTATTTAGGAAGCAATCTAGTTTCCTGGTTCAGTAAGAAACAGAACTCTGTGTCTCTATCCACCGCTGAGGCAGAATATATCTCAGCCAGCAGCTGTTGTGCACAATTGCTCTGGATGAAGCAAATGATGGAAGAATATGGCTTGGAGCAGGGTGTGTTAACAATCTACTGCGACAACACCAGTGCCATCAGCATATCGAAGAATCCTGTGCAGCACTCCAAAACGAAACACATTCAGGTACGACATCACTTCATAAGAGAGCTTGTCGAAGAAAAGAAAGTGAGCCTGGAATATATCTCAACGGAAAAACAGTTGGCCGACATCTTCACAAAAAGTCTTGATGCAAATCGTTTCGAGTACCTGAGAGGAGCTCTCGGTCGTTGCACCATGGCGTGATCAATGAGATAAGTGCCTCATCCCTGTATATACCATTTTCATTTCTTGTTATTTATCTAAAAAAAAAAAAAAAAAAAAATCGAAAAGCAAAAATACTGTGCAAATATACCTGTGATAACAGGATACCTCAGGAGGCTGGATGACATCTAGCCTGTCGGGAGCATCAAGGAGAGTTCTCCTTGACAATTGGGCCGGAAGATGAATATTAGCCCATCTCCTTCAACGGGCTGACCTCAACAGAGATATCAGCAACTGGGCCGTGAGACATATGGACCGTGTGGTGTGGTGAATTGGAACTGGATTTAATGGGCCGGATTGAAACAGGCAGCCCATGTGAGCGCGTCCCTTGCCGCGTGAGTGAAGATCTTCCCTCGAAAAACTTGCAATATACAAAACGGGAAGCTACAGAGTTAAAATCACTCAAATACAGTTTCCTTTTGCTCTTCGGAAAAACAATACACCAAAACCACTTCAAATTCTCTAAAAACCTAAAAACCATCTCTCAATTCCGACAATGGCCAGAACAAGAGGAGGCAAACAGACCACCAGCCGGCGCTCTGCTCGCCTTCGTCCTCGAATGAAGACGATTCCATCATCGTCGTCGCATCCCATCGAGCTCTCTTCACCAGAATCGTCTCCTCGCCCATCTGTACAGCCGCGTCAATCACTGCCAGTATGGACTGACGCAGACATAGCCTCATACTACTCCGACGGTGGAGAAGAGACTGTGGTTGAAAACCCCGAAACCGCCATAATCGTCCACCCACTCTTCCCTGTAAGTCAATCTCTCTCTTCCTCTCGTAGGAGAAGTTTTGTTACTGAGATTGCTGAAATAGAGACTTCTGAGAAGTCGGAAAGTCGTAGGTCGCCTGGAACCTCTGTTCCAGCGAATGCTGATGAAGAAGGCAATTCTATGCCTACTGCTGTGACTGATCCTGCTCCCACAGAGGATGGTGGGGTTGAAGAGATGTCTTAAAATTTTGCTGGTCAGACTGCTGCTGCTGTTCCCACAACTCCCGCTACCACAGGGGATGTTCTTGAAATTAGGGTCCCTGCTGTAGACCCGGTTGATAAGGATTTTGATCCTAAAGAGGTGGAACCTGCTGCCACGGAGGCAGATGTTGAGGGGGAGCATCAGGCTGATGCTGATACTGATACTGAGAAAGAGACGGCTGAGAAGACTGTCTCTGATGAAGTCCCTGTGGCCACAGTGCCAGAGGTTACCGCCTTGTCCCCTGCTCGCCCGAGAAAATCAGGAAAAGAAAGCAAACAGTCACTCGCCCAAGCGAGTATGTAGAAGATGTGGCCACAGGTGAGGGCGAGAAGAAAAAGAAGAAGATCAAGAAGGCCAAACTCACCCACGGCTCTACCTCAGGTGCTGAGACAGAGGCAATCAGTGCTTTCGTTACTGCTGCTGCCAGAGACCACTGACCCTATGTTTGCAGCAAGAACTTCACTGCTGAGAGACTCCTCGGCTCTGAAGAGGCCAAGGCCTTTGCGCTTAAGAAGCTGCTGAAAGAAGAGAACTTGTGGGCTAGCGTATCACGGACTTCCTCGTATTCAGATCAAGTCGTCCGTGAATTCTATTGCAATCTGCCCAAGGACGTAGACCAGCCCACCTCGCCAAACTTCCAGCGCGTTTATATTCGAGGTACTTACTATCCTGTCTCTCCCTCGCTGTTGGCTGATGCTCTTCATTGCTGGAATCCAGAAGAAGCTTGCACAGAGGACTATGACCTCATAGTCACTGAGCTCACAGGGGGCAGTAAACGCACCTGGCATGCCAGCCACTCGATCCTCAAGCCTGGAGATTTGACCGAGTTTTACTCAGCGCTTCACAAGGTGGCCATCTATAACTGGATGCCCTGCAAGCATACCACCACAGTGAGCCAGAAGCTGGGCCTGCTGCTGTACAAAGTGGGGACCAAAGTTGCCTTCGACCTTGGTACGATCGCCTACGAGCGTATCATTTTCTTTGCAGGTCAGTCAAAGAAATTCGGCAACTATGTCTTCCCAGCTGCCATCTTCCGCATGCTGGTCAAACAGGGTCTCGTGGTTGCACCGGATGAGAAGCTTACTCACCCAGCCAGCTCCCGCTTATCAGCCAGACCTACCAGAGACAGGTTGGTCACTGTTGCCGCAGCAGCACCCGTGGATGATCTCACACCGCTCTCTCCGCGCGCACGGGCTATCACTCAGGCCACCATTCAGTTTCTGCGCAAAGAGGAATATCAGCTGAAGAAGCAGCGCAAGTTTTTGGAAGACCAGTTGGCCCTGTAATCCGACTCAGGGGGAGTCACTTAGTTGGTTTTTGGCCCTTTGCACAAGGCCTTATTTGACTTTATTTGACAGACTTATTTGAACTTATTTTTGGTCTGTATTAACTATGCCCGACATTATCCTTTTATGATGATTATCTTCCTTTGACTTCTCTTTGGCGATTTCTTGACAAAAAAGGGGGAGTATGTCTATAATATCATCTTTCGTGCGGGCTCCACGCAAAAAGTTGTGCAAATCAATTCTGTGCTCCTTGGGTGTGTCTACACTGTTTTTGCCGTGTCCACTGGACGTGTGACCACAGGTTGATTCTTTTTGCGACTTACTAGTTTCCATGGACTTATCTTTTATCTCCTGGAATTCCGCTGTGCATGCTTTCTCATAGGGGGAGTTTTGGTGTAATGCGTTACATCATGTTGATTGGAGGATCTCGGAGGTTTTTGCCAAAAATGCCAAAGGGGGAGATTGTTGCTGCAAACTGCTGGGTACTTCACCTGTGGTCACGGTATCTGCTGACACAGGTCTGGAGCAGTTTTCGTTTAGTTGGCAGTTTTCGTCAAACCTCATTGATTTCATCAGATATGATCCGATCCTCATATCAGTCCGATTGGGAAACTAGTTATATGGTAAATCTCGGTTGATTCGATTCATCTTCTTGAAGATATGATTTGATTTGAAGCTTTATTATGTTTCCATGTTAAGAAAGGAAACTCTACACTAAAAGAGAAGTCAACCATATAGAAGATTTGCCGGTTTAATTTGATCCCAATTTCAGTGGGATCTTGTGAAGGTGATTGTCGTATTAATGCTGAAGATTTTGTTCTGTTTTGGTTCGGCCTGAAGACTATATAAAGAAGACGAAGAGAACAAATCAAATAGCACTTTTTCACCTTCTTCCTTGTACTTAAACGAGAGCACTTCCTAACTTTGAGAGTTGTTATCACAGTGCAGTGTGTTGTAATACTTGTAATCTGAAAGAGGGTTGCAAGAAGCCCTTGCCCGTATTGGTAAGGCACATCGTGTAAGTCCTAGACTGTGAGAGTGTAGGCAGTGTGAGGTAAGAACAAAGAGTACACTTAGTAAAATAGGAAGTAGGTTATATATGAGCGAGTTGTAACCCGAGTACTGTCCTGTTGTTACAAAGATAGTGGAATCCTGTTTTACCTCTGGGCTAGGCCCCGCAGATGTAGGGAAACCGAACTGCGTAAACATATCGTGTGTGCCTTTTTATTTTCTGCACTGTGTTTTATATTGCTGTGTTAACAGGCTCCTGTGAGCGTACTTGTTGTTTTAACCTGTGATTACAGTCAGTATCACCTTCATTTCTTATTCAACATCAAGGTTTCCATACTACTTTCATAATACTGGAAGCTTGAAATCATACCTCTTATAGTGATAAAAGGCTTCGAAATTTCAGGAGCCTTCTCATTGCCATTTTCTCCTCCTTGATTCCATTGTTGATGCTTTTTAGAATCTTTGAACTCCACCATTTGAGATTTTGAACTTTCAATATCATTAAAGTTTCTAGGAAGCACTTCTAAAGTTAGCTCCTCCTTAACACTTTCCTCTTTTGCTTCAATGTTCTCATTTGGTGATTTTCCTCAAACATCTTCAACAACTTCTGAGAATGGACTTTCAATAAGCTCCTCCTCTTTTTCAGTGCTACAAGCTTTAGAAGATGATTAAACATTCTCTAACTGGGACATATGCAATATTACTATCTCCTATTGGTTGATGAACTTTGTGTCTCCCTCAATCCAACCATCCATTTCCAGATTCAAGACTGCACATGACATGTGGAAGGACTTACAAGCAAGATTTTGAAAAATAGATTTTTCTAAGATTTTCTGATGTTCAAGAAGAATTCTATCTACTCAAACAAGGCGATCTCACTTTCTCAGATTACTACACTAAAATGAGAATATTGTGGGATGAGTTTGATGACTTGAGGCCTATTCCTGAATGTGAGTGTGCCATAAAATGTGAATGCAAAGCTCTCAAAGTCATAGCTGAGTATTATGAGAATGACAAAATCATTAGGTTCTTAAAAGGCCTAAATGCTGTGTATGCCCAGACCAGATCCACTATCATGATGCTTGACCACATCCCTTCTCTCCAAAAAGTCTATGCAACCATTACTCAGTATGAAAGAAAAAATGTCTTACCTGCATAATCTGATGAACCAATCCTTGCTACCTTTTCCTATGCAAAACCTCAAAAACAGACTCAATAACATCCTCCCTACAAAAAGACTCCTGATGGCAAACCAATATGCAGCCATTGTGGTAAGATAGGCCACATTGCTGCAAAATGCTACAGATTGGTGGGATTCTCTCCAAACTTCAAGTTTACCAAAGGAGCATCTACAAACATGACAACTGTGGATGCTGAGGAAAAACAGAATGCCTCCACAGTCTCAATCTCACAGGATGAGTATGAGTCACTCAAAATGTAGGCACATGCAAACTCTCAGTCATAGATCTCTGTAAGCAACATGGCCAGTACCTCACAAAATTTCAATGGTAAGTTCTCTATGAAACATTCACAAAATACAGTTTTTCCATTATTATTAGACACAGGTGCAATAGACCACATTTGCTGTTCTAAAGTCTTTTCAAAACTCTGAAGCCTATTTCAAATCATAAATCTAATTTCTAAATAAACATTTCACAGCAGCCACACATATAAGGACAGTAGAGCTAACAAACACAATTATAGAATTTGCTTTCAATCTTATTTCTGCAAATTAATTGACTGTTGATTCAAATTGTGTGCTTATGGTCTACTCTACAAAGTGTTTAATGCACGACTTGACATCTTTGAGGATGATTGGTACAACTGAACAGAGGAAAGGACTTTATTTTGTGAATATGGTAGATACTTTTGTATGTCCTAGGAGCTTTTGTGATAAAAATATGTCATCTGACAATGTAATAGACTTGCATAGGAATACTTTTATATCTAACATTTTAGACTTGGTCATCCGTCTAGTGCCAGATTATCAGCTTTTAAAACCATTAATGAAAAGATCAATTTCAGTAAAGATCATGTTTGTGATATATGTCATTTGGCATAACAAAGAAAACTATTTTTTCCATTTAGTCACTCAATTGCAATAGACACTTTGATTTGATTCATATGGACATTTGGGGGCCTGTTTCACCATCAATGCATGGACATAAATACTTTCTAACAATTGTCAATGATCATTCTAGACATACATGGATTTATTTAATGAAGCATAAGTTTGAAACCAGAAACTTGATTACACAGTTCTATAAAATGATAGAAACTCAATTTGGCAAAAGAATAAAGGTCATTAGAAGTGATAATGGTCAGGAATTCAATGATTCACAATTTTATGCATCAAATGGAGTTTTGCATGAAACTTCCTGTGCTGAATGTCTAGAACATAATGAAAGAGTTGAAAGAAAGCATCAATATATTCTAAATGTAGAAAGAGCATTACATTTTCATAGTAAACTCCCTTTGAAATTTTGGAATTATACTATTACTCATGCAATTCATTTGCTAAATAGGACACCAACACCTCTTTTAAAGAATAAAATTCCATATGAAATGTTATACAACGTGGTTCCAGATCTATCACACTTAAGAGTTTTTGGTTCACTATGCTTTATATCAACACTTGACAGAAATAAAACTAAGTTCATGCCTAGGTCATCTAAATGTGTCATGTTAGGTTATCAACATGGAACAAAAGTTTATAAAGTCTTGCATCTCAAAAATCACAACATACAGTTAGGATATCATGTTGTGTTTCATGAAAGCATTTTTTCATACAATGGTTCACATGTTGATCTGGATGATTTATGTTTAATGCTGCCAATTAGGAACAAAAGTTTACCTGTCTTAGATGTTATGTCTGAAGATTGTCATTATCCTGTTGAAGGGATAAATGATTATCTTCCTGAGCCAGTAGAGAATCCAACTGATGTGCCTATAGATGAATTAAATGAGACTATAGAACCTGAGATAAATGAACAACTAAAAATTAGGAAGTCTACTAGACATAGGTTCATACCTAAACACCTAGAAGACTATCACTGTAATTTAGTCCTGACCCTATTTCAACAAGATCATGATTCATTCCTAAAAGATTCAAGCAGCATTCATGTTCCAGGTACTCCTCACGCTGTCAAAAATCATTTTTCATTTCCTAATCACTCTCATAATTAGGGATATTAACATTTAACCTACCTCAAACTCCAAATTCTTAACAAGTTGCTACCTAAAAAACAATCGCTAACGAAATCATACTCGTCTGTTAGGATTGCTAACAAAATCATCATTTCAGTCAAAAAATGCACATGTGGCTGCCATCTTCCATCAAGTGTGCACTGTCATTGTCAAATAAGCACGACAGCTCATCCGATGACTAAGCAAAAATGTCACATCACCATCATCGACCTTCATCAAAAAAATTCCAGATTCCGGCGACTATCGCGGCGGCCTGACCGCCACTTTTGGCAGAGTCACCGTTGGTAGTCGCTGGATTTCGAAAATTTTTATATGGCCGAACTCATTTCAATAAGAGAACTATCTTGGTGGTGTCGAATTTTCCAAATTTTGAACCGTTTAATGTAGATCTAAGCTTAAATATTTGGCCGCCACATCTTTAAGCTTAGATCTACACTAAACGGTTCAAATTTTAAAAATCCAACACCACTATGACATTTCTCTTATTGAAATGAGTCCGGCCACATAAAAATTTCCGGAATCCGACGACTACCACCGGCGGAGCTGCCAAAAGTGGAGGTGTTGGTGGCCAGTGGCCAGTAGTCGCCGGATTCCATAGATTTTTCATATGGAAAAACTTAATTCAACAAGACAAATGTTGTGGTGGTGTCGGATTTTTCAAATTTTGAACCGTTTGGTGTAGATCTAAGCTTAAAGGTTCGACCACCGCATCTTTAAGCTTAGATCTACATCAAACGGTTCAAAATTTGAAAAATCCGACACTAGCACAATGTTTGTCTCATCAAAACAAGTCCGACCATATAAAAGTTCTTGGAATCCGACTACTATTAATGGCGGCGCCGCCAAAAGTGGTGGCCGGACCGCCGCGATGGTCGCCAGAATCTGCAAATTTTTTTTGAGAAAGGTTGAAGATGATAACGTGCCATTTTTGCTGAGTCATCGGATGACATGTCGCTTACGTGGCACTGACTGTGCATAGTTGATGGAGATTTGCTGCCACATAGGTAATTTTTTGACAGAAGTATGATTTCGTTAGGAAACTTAACGGAAAGGTATGATTTTGTTAGCGATTTTTTGGGATATAGCAACTTGTTAAGAATTTAGAGTTTGAGGTAGGTTAAATGTTAATATCCTCTTATAATCATCTTGCATTCACTTTGAAAATCTGTTGTAAAAAAGAACCAAACACTTTCAATCAAGCCATTGAAAGTGAGAATTGACAGACAACCATAGAGACTAATCTGAGAGCATTGTCGGATAATTAAAGTTGGTTGATTTCTGATTTACCTAAGGGTAAAAAGGCAATAGGGTGCAAATGGATGTTCAAACTAAAGCACAAGGCAGATGGTTCCATAGAGAGATGCAAAGCAAGGCTTGTGGCACAATGATACACTCAGAAAGAGGGAATTGATTACTCAGAAACATTCTCACCGGTTGTCAAGTTTACAACAATCAGAATTTTGCTAAGTGTTGCAGCTGCAAAAGATTGACATCTACCACAACTAGACATCAACAATGACTTTCTAAATGGTGATTTGGATGAGGAATTTTACATAAAACCTCCTCTAGGTTCTGACATTCCTCTAAACAAGGTATCCAGACTCATCAAATCACTATATGGTCTCAAACAAGCAAGCATGCAATGGAACTTTAAACTGATAGAAACACTCATGGATTTTGGTTATTCACAATCATCATCGGATCATTCATTATTCACTCACCTCACTAATAAATCATTTACAACTATCCTAGTCTATGTAGATGATCTTATCATTATAAGGAATGACATGGAACATATAACACATATCAAAGACTTCATACATGACAAATTCAACATCAAAGACTTAGGAAAGCTCAAATATTTCCTAGGCTTTGAAATAGCTCGATCTAAGAAAGGCATTCACATGTGTCAGAGGAAGATTGTTATAGAGATGCTCACAGAATCAGGTTTTCTATGATGCAAACCTACATCAAATCCTATGCTCTACTCTATGGAATTTCTCGCAACATATCCTAAATTAGAAGATGCATCTGTCTATCGAACTCTAATTAGGAAATTACTCTTCACACAAGGCTCGACATTTCTCAGAGTACTCAATTTCTATCTCAGTTCCTAAGTGAACCCACAACAAGTCACTTACAAGCAGCACATAGACTATTGAGGTATTTGAAAAACTCACCAGGACAAGGACGATTCTTCTCATCTGATAGTTCATTACAACTCAAGTCGTACTTTGATGTTGACTTCGCAAAATGTCTGGTGACCAGAAAGCTAGTCACCGGATTCTGCATTTTCCTTGGCAATGTCTTGTTTCCTGGAAATCAAAGAAACAAACAACTGTCTCTCGATCTTCCGCCGAAGTAGAATATCGTGCTCTTGTAATGGTTACTTGTGAATTGATCTGAATTCGCTGCATTCTCAAAGACCTTTACATTGATCACCCACAAGCTGCTTCTTTATACCGAGACAATCAATCCGCTATTCACATAGCCAGAAACGCCATCTTCCATGAACGGACGAAACATATAGAGATTGATTGTCACGTTATAGGGAATCAGGTGAAGGCAGGCTCGATTCATCTTCTCCCCATTCCATCTTCTCAGCAACTTGCAAATTTCTTCACCAAATTGCAACGAGCACCCACATTTCATTTATTTCTTTCCAAGCTCGGACTTCTCGATCTTCGACAAGTCAAGCTTGCAAGGGGGTGTTGAAATTGTGTGTGAGAAGAGGATTATTGCAAATTGATTGATGAAGAAGATGAAAGAGAATTCAAGTTTGGGATTTGACCGTTGGAAGCAAACAATGTCGTTTTTAGTCTACACGACGACGTCGTTTCGTTCTCTTGGGTTGTCTCTCCACTCCACTAGTCACTTCCGTCTCCTTCCGTCACGTTTTGGGCCAAACACAAGCTTACAACGCCTATGGGCCTCGTGTACAACTCTGGCCCATTCATCTGTTTCAGCCCAACTTGTTGCATCAGTCTTCTTCTTCCTTCAACACCAAGTCATCCTACTTGCAGAGCAAGCTTCTCCTATTGGAGCATCTTTGTGACCTCATCACAAGCATGTTTGTACTAACAAAAGACTATAAACAATTAGACTTGATACAGATATTGTAATCAATTAGATTTAGACATTAGATCTTACTTTCCCTTAAAATCATGCTTCTTGTAATATAAATAGGATGTAACACTAGTTGTAAAAATTAATTCAAATTATTACAAAACAAAGCTTTCTCTCAAACTATCTATTTTAATTTCCTACTTCAATACTAATTGAGAATACTATTAAGATTATTTCAAAGAGTAATATAAATATAATTTATTTTAAAATATATAATCTTTACAGAATATCTTTGTTCAATATTGACAACATCTTCGAGAGATTAGTTTCTAATTGAAGTCGATAAGAAACCATACTTTTATTTGCCTATATAAACAAGTGGAAGGCATAATTATCATAATTATCAGTGTGCGTTTTGACTGCTCATGCAGTTATTGTACATGCGGCAGTTGTTCATGTAATAATTATTCATGCAGTTATTGTTTGTGTATTCACTGTTCGCGTGGTTATCGTTCACGAAGACATAAAGAAGTACTAGAGCATAAATCTAGATCGTACATACTATTACACACCAGAGCCAACCATTTATCACTATAAAAATATTGTCAATTACTGGCAACATCGTACGCAGACATATTGCAGAAAACCGTCGGAAATAGACTTTACCGATGACTTACTGACTATATACCGGCAAAATAATTTTTGCCGGTAAAATGATCGTCGGTAAGTACCCGCCGGGTACACATTCTCCGCTAAGTTTGCCGGAACATTTTACCGATTGTTTTCAGGCAAATATCTTCCCAGTAAAGGTCCACCTAAAGTCCCGAAATTTTTCATGTCCCAAAAGCAGGGGCGGATCAACACTATAGGTGGGGAGGATCCTGATCCCACCCAATTCAGGAAAAACGAATATATGTGATATATATTTGTGGTTCCATTTAAATATTCATAAGTATCCTATAGCTTTGTGGTGCATGCATCATAATAATATACAGGAGATTATGTGTTCAAACCTCGACGTTTTTAATGTTCAATAATTTTTTAATAATAAAATCTTATAGAAGAACTTAATGTTAAGAAAGAGCAGCATTTATTTTAATTCCCTCTCTATTCTCAAAATCTTTTTTTTTGATAAACTCTATTCTTAAAATCTGATCTCAAGATAAAATGTAATAAAACTTTTTAGGGTCACTTTTTTATGATTCTATCATGAGACTTTCGATTTTTCCTTCTTAAAATATATTGTACTTGGATGTATTTAAGATTGTTTGATAAGTAACTACTATATTTTCATATTTAACATAAAAAAAATCATATTAAAAAATAACTATATTTTACAATAAAGAGAACTATATTTCATATAAAATTGATTTTCAATACTAAAATTTTGTAAGTACTTTATTCGGTCCTACCCCACATTCCATCTTGGATCTGGCCCTGGCCGGCGACATATTAGCGGCCATTTTGCGGGCTCTATTTACCAGTGGATTCATAGCTATTATCTGGCCATTTTTGAGCAAATATCTGGCGATATTAAGACAAATTTAACTTATAGATTTATCGGTAAACTTCCGACCAAAATTTTGACGGTATTATAGTCTCCTTTTACCGGCGAATTCGTGGTGGTTTTCCAGCCATTTAATACTCATTTTGCCCTTGTATTTTCCAGTGAACTTCCAACCAATATTTTGACAATGTTCTCATAAAATTATTAGATTTACCGACCTATTACCTATATTTTTCTTTTTCACTCCGCCAGATTTTGTTATACGTATTTGGCCGGAAAATTTGACAAATACTACCATATAATATTTATATTTGTTATACTAATACAATATTATGTTAATTAATTATGATTTAACAAATTCATAACTGAAAATAATAGTTAAAATCCATTAATATAGGTTGCCAAATATGCAACTTAAAAATACAAAAAACAGTTGAATATTGTTAATTACTAGCTTTCAAGATTAAATAGCTATACAAAATATTTTAAAGCTATCAATACAGTTTCTTGAAGTTAACATATACAAAAGTAGCCGATATAAATGTTATAGAATATTAAACTAAGTGAGTCACTCTGAATCGGAATCAAATCCACCATCATCATCGTCATCAACATCATTATCATCGACCTTTTGCATTAGCAACCCCAAAATCTTACCCATTTTCTTTTCAACACTCTTGAACCTCTTTCTCCAATAAGTTTACAGCTGACCTATGGAAGACACTTCATATGGTATGTGAAAGATATGATTATAAGAATCACCAATGTTACAGTTTCCATAAACATGGCACCTCTTCCTACTTCCTGCGATTTCAATACATAAGTGGTCCTTGTCAACTTATTGGGTTTCTCCTAGCCCCTTTGCATAGCAGCTTGAGATGCTTCCATTGCTTCTTGAAGACTTTGCATGTATTTTGTCCACGAGAAAGAAAAATAAAAAAATAGCTATAACATTTACTTGGGGCAGCAGAAATTAAACAAACAAGATGATAAACAACACAACATGGCTTCTAAATTAGACTAAACTATCCGATAACAAGCATTACTCCAACAATAACTCAGAATGCAAAAATCAATCCAATGATAACATAAAATGCAAGAACTAGTCCAACAAAAACTAATTGCAAAAACCAGTCCAACAATAAGGCATACAAATTGCAAAAATTAGTCTAACAATAAATCAACAATAAATCAGATAGCAAAAACCAATCCAACAATAAATCAGATTGGAAAAACCAATCCAATAATAACTTTGATTGCACAAAGACAAACTTGTCCAAGAATAACTCAAATTGCACAAAGATAGTCCAACACATCTAACAATTTGGATTGCAAAAACCAGTCTAAAAGAGCAGCAAAAAAAGAAAAAGTACATGTATAAAAATCAGTTCAACAATAACACAAATTGTAAACCACTCCAACAATAACTCAGGTTGCAAAATCCAGTCAACAATAACACACCAATAATAACACATAGATTGTATCCAACAACTCAGCAAAAAAAATACTTACATATATAGTTTCAAATTTTTTGTCTAACCATATTTTGTCATACTTTTTATGAGTCCGGAAAAATACTTCCGCATTATCAGGTGGGTGACCCAACTCTATAGGCTGCAAATTCATAGAGTGAATTAAAAATTTATTAAGATATTGATAGATTTTTATAATAAAAAAAGTAATCGATAGGACAATCAAGTCAGAATATATCTCGCTTTAACAGAATCAAGTCAGCCATGGCTTCAAAGCAATCTGGATTAGGAACATTTCAATTTGTCTTATTAGTAAGACATCTTTTCTGGTACTCTAATATTTCTCAAAGGTCTTGTAACAGAATCCAAACATTTAACATGATCCAAGACGACAATCTGGATTATCAATGATGAATGCATACCTTCCATAGATTGAACATCATGATTTGAACAGTTTCAAGGATGCATTTGAAGGTGGCTATTATTTTAATTTTTTTTTGTTTTTTTTTTTTTAATAAATATGAGTTTATTTGTGAAAACTTATTTTATGTTGTTCATGTCAAGGATATGATGACGTCTGCTCTAAAAAAGGAAATTTATGTTTTCCTTTCACGTTATGATTTCATGTTGAGAATATTCGAGGACAAGATTATAACGGTGAAAGTAACATGCGAGGAGAGTGGAATGAACTTCAATCTCTTTTTCTCAAACAATGTCGATATGCCTATTATGTTCATTGTATGGCTCATAGATTGCAATTGTATTTGTCTATAACATCTAGGGAAGTATATTTTGTTCACTTATTTTTAAATAGTTTGACATCAGTTATAATTGTTGTTAGTGACTCTTCTAAAAGATTTTATGAGTTAAAGGAAATCCATGCTACACAATTGAGAAAATGATCTAGGATGGTGAAACTAAAAGTGGAAAAGGAACAAATCAGATTAGAATATAGATGACTTTAACAATCTCAACCACCTTAATGCAAGATTTTCTCAATAAAATTTAGCCTTTTATAAAAAAAAACCATTGCTTGGTTTTCAAAGGAAGGAGTTAAATAGTAGATTTTGTAAGCAAACTGTGGAATTGTTTAAATTAAGTTAATCTTTGAGTCTAGCTAAAGCTTTCAAGTCTATTGATAGTCAAAAGATTTACACATTGGATGATAAGTTCTATCTGAAAGATTTTGATGTTCGGGAAAAAATTGAGTTGAAGACTCAACTTCAACACTACAAATAGGATGTGCTAAGGAATGATGATCATTTATAGAAATTTTCAACACTTTCTGAACTATGACGACACTTGAAGTTTACGTAAAAGTCAAAAACTTTCAATTTTATTGATAAATTGATCTGGTTGGTTTTAACTCTACCGATTTCTACAACATCTACTAAAAGAGCTTTTTCACCAATTATGCTTGTGAAAATAAGACTTCACAACAAAATGGAAGATGGATTTATTCTTGATAACTTGGTGATATTTATTAAATATAAGATTGCAAAGAACATCTCAACATAAATTATTATGAATGAATTCTATTCCAAGAAGAATCATAAATGACAAGGTGGATGGTTTGTAAGAGCATCCTTACTGCAAATATCAATTTAGGATACCAAATTGTGCCACATAGGTGACATCAAGATAGAAAGAGAAAATTGAATGTATACATATTTGAGTTTAGTATCTCCATTGCATAATCCCAACTATTATAAAACCCAACTTTAAGTAATTATTTATAAATAAAAATTAAAAAGATATGATTGGTAAAGGGATAACGTGGTCCTACATTTCTAATGAAAAAGTAAGATGAAATGAGATTTGGGTTAGGAGAGATAAAGAATTGAAAAGAGAGCTAGAAAGAGAAAATGTTGGGGTTTTAGGTGCCATGTCAACCTCTCAATAATTTACTCCAGTGCAAGCTTAATCCAAAGTTGTATCCCAAATGATATTTGAATTCTCCAGTGAGATACTCTAAGTATTAACTTGCTTTATGTATGTGCAATACTACTAGCTGGTTTTAGTATGACCTGTATTTGCCTCAATTTAGTGTAAATGATATAATTGATAGAAAATGCTTGACCTTTGTGAGTTTTATTTTTACGGGGTAAAAAAACTCATTTGTTAACCAATAGATTATATAAAGCTATGACAACTTTAATTATTTATTGAAAGAATTTTGTCTTTCTTTATTCAGTTTGCACAATCTATTATTCGATTTATTTAATTTTTTTGTATAAATATATACTTTATGAAGTTTGTAGTTGAAATTTTATAAGTCATATATTTTCTACACCTCATTCATGACCTCAACTACACAATACCACCTACAAATCTTCATAATCCTAGTAAAGCTTATTTTACCTCTTGGTTGCAGTGTATGAAATTTTCCTTGGCTAGACTCAATTAGACCACACTATATATAATCTCTGACCTAGATAAAGTGAATTAACTGCATGGTGTCTTTTTGAAGAAGATTAACTTATAATGAAATACTTGTATGTTAGTTCCTTAAAGAACATATGAGTGTTAAGTTTAGTACAATATGAAACTCTAACAAGAAGATCTAAGAATATCGTAGTTAGAGGTGGCGGATGAACGAATACGAGCAAATACAAACCAAACAAAAATGAACTATACAAAAAATTGTTCATTTATGTTCGGATTTTGCCTCTATTTTTTTATTTTCATTCATTTTCATTTATGTTCATATTAACTAATATTTCGAATTAATTGACTTATGATAATTTTTTTTTAACTAAACTACTATTAATAAAGTTTATTTAAAAATAAATCAACCATATTTGACCAAAAATAAATAAAAGATAAACTTAAAAACATGGTAAATTTGTGATCAAATGAGTTTAAAAATTCGAGCCAAAATGAACTATCATGTTCGTTGATGAACACATTTTTTACGAACAAATACTAGCGATAAAACAAACATGAACACAAATTGACACCCTTAATCATAGTGAAGTCTTCAACAAAGTGACGATTCTTGTGATGAAAAATGCGTAAAAACCAATATATTGAATTGCTTCTATATATACCAATAGATATGATTTCGGTTTTTAATATCTCGTCGTCTTTAATACCAACTCAATCTCTAGACTTGTTTACGTAGCAAATAAGAATTATGTAGAGATAGAGATAAGATAGATATTTATCTAATAATACCTTAAACTTTTTTTGGTTTATCGAACTAACACATTTATCTATTTTCAAATCGAACAAAAAACTGCCACAAGTAAATCGAGTCAAATAATGACAATAAACCGAAACAATTATAGTCGTTAGAACGTTTAATCATGCTCCACTGAAACGCCTTACGTTCCAACTTAAAAACACAATATTACGTATTTGAAAAATGTTAGGGGATAAAAACAGGCAAGCAAACATAATAAAACCTCTTTAAATGATTGTATTTTTTACAAATGATTATTCGTCCGTCTGTATACTCCAAATTGCTATGATCCTACACCATCAAATAAGATAGGATAGAAATTGATAAGTTTGGCGGTAAAAGGAAAGTTGCGGTGTGGATGTCGGCAAATGGTGCAATGCAGACTCTTGAGATCAGTCATATTCCTTTAATGTAGAATCTCATATATTCGTAGGGATGGGCACCGGTCCGGTTGGTCGGTTTTCGGCCATTTTTTAGACCGAACCGATCAAATTCGGTTTTGCAAAATCAAAACCGGACCGGAAACCGAAAGTGAAAATCTCAAACCAAAACCCGACCGGAAAAAACCGGTCGGTTTCCGGTTCGGTCGGTCGGTTTTCATCAGCCATTAAAAAAAAACTTTTATATCACTTTAACAAAGTTTGAGGACTCAATTGTAAAATATTGAGAATCCCAGGACCCTTTAGTTAAAGATTTATGATTTGTATTGTTAATGGAAATGATATGGCTATATATAACTCAATAGGAGTAGTAAATTTTTCAACTTGGTCGATGTGGGTTTGAAACAAATGCATTTTATGATAAAAAATAAATTAAAATGCACATGCTGGAAGGAGGAATCGAACTCAGGTACAACAAATAACATGCTCAAAGACTTAGTCACTAGGCCAAAGCCCATTATTAAACATTATGGGAGAAATATTATATATGTATCGGTTCGGTCGGTTTTCTCCGGTTAACCGACCGGAAAATAACAGGTCGAAAACCGACAAAAAAATGCAAAATATCTCTGACCGAACCAGAAATCGGAAACCGACCGAATTGAAAAAAACCGACCGTAGCATTCGGTTTTACCGGTTTCGGTTCGGTCGGCCGGTTTATGCCCAACCCTATATATTCGTACTCGTGTAATAATTGGTGACTAAAACTTAAAAAAATAAATGGTGACTATTTATGATGGCCCGTCATACTCCTTTAATGTACAATCTCATATATTCGTACTCGTGTAATAATTGGTGACTACAACTTCAAAAAAAAGAAAAAGAATAACTGTGATGTTATAACCACCTTATTTTTGAAGAGTGGATGTCAATTACGACTCTTCTTAGTCGAATAGTGGGAGTCAATTAGAAGTCTATCCTATTAGTTACTTAGCCGGCAAATATTCTGTACCCTATAAATAGACACGTGATGTATCTCCATATTCAATAAAAAATACACTACTCTTCTCTCTATATTCTTGTTTTATTCTTTGTTTACAACACGTTATTAGCACGAACTCTCTTTTCGCAAGATAGGCTAGGTACTCTTTTTTTTATTCCGTTTTGATATATATCTCATACCTTTTAATCTTGCATTTGTTTAATTATAAGGAAGAAAACAAATGAACTGAAACCGATATTCGTCTGGTCTATATATTGCGCATAATTAATTTATGGATTTTATATTCATATGTTCATTGTCATTTTCCTTCTTTGTTTTAAAAATGGAGTTTATTTATTTTTAGTTCTTTCTCTATCTTGTCGGTCAAGTTTGTTTGTTTCTCATGTATCAAATTATGTTGCTTTTAATGGATCGGCCAAGTCTATGCTTAGTCTGTTAGTCAATCACAAATATATGCTTCTGTCACATGTGTTTAAGTATAGAAAATTACAAGTTGATTAAACATGATAGATGCTCTTCAATGTTATTGGTTTTTCATTTTTCTAGATGACACATGCCTACGTTTTTCCTAATTTCGAATTTTGATAATATTACTCACTGATCAGTTTTAAATTTACATGAATATTTGAGTTTGTTAACAACTGTTTCAAATTCGAATCATTTTTGTCCCATGCTTAGTTAATTTTGAGACTGTTACATGTTTAATTAAAAAAAACTGCAACTCTGATCTCACTTTAAAATTGCATGACTTTATCACATGATTAATTTATATCCCTTGTCGCATGGTTTTAGTTACAAATCAATTTAAAAAAAAATTAATCGGCCTCTGTCCCACAACTTTAATTACAAATCAATTTACATCTGATCTTGTCAAATGAAACTTTTGTCACGCATGTTTAATTAATTTCTTGAATGCTCCGTATGCTATCATTTATAATTTTGATATCTATCATCTAATTTTTAGTCATTTTTCAAATATAGTACCATGTCAAATCTCACTAAGTTTGTCAAATATAGTATCATGTCAACTTTAATTACAAATCAATTTGCATCTGATCTTGTCAAATGAAACTTTTGTCATGCATGTTTAATTAATTTCTTGAATGCTCCGTATGCTATCATTTATAATTTTGATATCTATCATCCAATTTTTAGTCATTTTTCAAATATAGTATCATGTCAAATCTCACTAAACTTGAGTTTGAGGTTCTCGACATTTTTGGCAAGAATTACCTAATTTGGATTCTTGATGCTGAAATTCATCTGGATGCCAAAGGTCTTGGAAATACTATCAAAATTGATAATAAGGCATCAAAGCAAGAAAAGGCTAATGCAATGATTTTCCTTCATCACCATTTGCGTCAAGGGCTAAAAGCTCAGTACTCAACTGTAAAAAATCTACAAGAACTATGGACTAGTCTGAATGAGAGGTATGATCATCAAAAGACAGTGATATTGCCCAATGCTCGTTATAACTGGATGCACTTGCGTTTGCAAGATTTTAAGTCTGTTAGTGAATACAATTATGCTTTTCAAGATTAGCTGTCAAATGAAATTGTGTGGTGAGAACTTAACTGAAGAGGATTTATTGGAGAAAACTTTCTCAACCTTTCACGCCTCTAATGTGCTCCTGCAGCAGCAATATCGTGAAAAAGGTTTTAAGAAATATTCAGAATTGATATCTTGCTTACTGTGGTAGTTGAGCAAAACAACGAGCTATTGATGTGAAACCATGAAGCTCGTCCAACTGGTGTTGCTGCATTCCAGGAAGCGAATGTAATAATGCATGGACAAAACAGTGATCGTGGTCGCGGCAGAGGCCATGATCGCAGACGTGGTCGTGGCCGTGGAAGAAGCAGTGAATTCTTAGAATGTAGACAAGAGAAAGGGCAAAGAGAATGAAAGTGATGATAAGGTTAATCCTCTTAAAATCAAAGAGAATGTATGTTTTCGATGTGGTATGATAGGACATTGGTCACGCACGTGCCGTGCGCCTGAAGCCGTCGTTAAGTCTTATCAGGCTTATGTGAAAGAGAGAGATTGGGCTGTTGAAGCTAATCTTACCATACAAACCAATAATATGGAGGTAGACTTTGCTCAGAAGGATGATATCGCAAATTATGCTGGTACGAGTGGAACTCATTTGGATGAAGGTGACTTTTAATGAAGTCATGGAAGATAGATTTGAAAAATAAAGTGCTCGAAGACCCTATGCCGTTTTATTTTATTTCATTAGTTTTTCGTTTGTTGCATTTTCTTTTTGATGTACTTTTTCATTATGATTCTGGATTGTTGGATTTTCTATTTGGTTTTAATTTGAAGTTTTTTTTATTATAATATACTTTATTTTATTTTGTGAAGAATATGAATTCTTCAACATTTATGATTGGATCAATGGCCAACGAAGAAAATATATGTCTCGTCGATAGTGCTGCAACTCATACTATCTTAAAAAATAGGAAATATTTTTCTGATATAGCAATATGTAATGCTAATGTTCATATAGTTTTGGGTAATGGAAAGATCATTGAAGGTTCTAGAAGAGCTGCTGTAATACTACCAAAGGGGACAAATTTTACTATAAATGACTATTTGTTGAGTTTTAAAGATGTCCGCCGAAATGGATATCATCTTGAGACTATAGATGAAAATGATAAGGTCTAAATATCACAATGATCATAAATGGCGAGAAACGTATTTTAGAAAAGCTAGAATTGTAACGACTCGTTAAATCGAGTTTAGATTTGCGTGTAAATTTTGTCGACGTGACGATAGTTTTAATAAAATAGTGATCTCGACGCATGTGTTTATTTCACGAACAAGAATTATTGTTTCAACGATTAGATTAAGATTCGACTAATTAGTGCGATAATAACTAACAAATATGCATTAAAATAAATAAATCAATACTAAGGGAGTTGTACAAAAAGAAAATGATACAATATTAAAATAAAATTTTAAGTGCATTGAGGATAATAGTTTTGCAAGAAATTTCTATAACAATAAATGCAAATTGAATTCTATATACATTAGCCTAATGAAACATGGTTTGGATACAAAAAAAAAAATTAAAATAATAACAAGCCTACACTACAAGCTCAGCCGGCTAGCCCAATAAATCAGTCCTAGGCAGCCCTAAACTGTCCATCAAAACTGCCCAAATACACATGGAAGTGCAGCCTTGACTTTTCCTGCACAAAGCACAAAAATCAGTCACCAACAACAAGAAAATACACCTGTTAGACAATCACATATAGTAACTAGTGAGTCATGGCAAGCAGCCTGCATGCCAGCCACATTTCAGTGAGCTGGCAGCCTCCCAAAACCCACTAATATACATGCAAACCACCATATTTTATTAGGGACTCATCAGCAGATAATTTTCACTTTCTAAACTGAGCTAAACACTCTCAAACCACAGTAGGCAACCAACAACAGTCTTTCAATTCAATTTGAATTTGTTCCACACATTTTCAACACAACCAAAACAGTTTAAAAGCACTTCTAGCCGGCAGTCAAGCTCAAGTGACAATTCAGTTTATTTCAGAATAAGTAAAACAGGTAATGAGTGCAAAAACTCAGCCAAATTCAACACGCAAAACTTCTTCTAACACTGTACTTGCAAAAACTAAACAGGGCAGTTTCAGCAAAGAATCATCATCAACCCAGAATTGACATTCGGCCACAAGCAACAGTCAAATCTAATCAAATATGATCTAATCATGGCAGAATCAACCTTAAGCCAAACCTCATCAGGTAATCCCACAAAAATAAGCTATCATCATGAATTAACATGCAAACATTCTAATACTGTCATAAACACTCTAATAGGGGAAATTAAAGGAAAACAGAACCAGGGGAATATGAATACTTATCTGATCGGGGATCCCGAGTCAACTCACTGAGCCAACCGATCGAGTCACCTCCCTTCAGCCGAATCAAATCTCGCAAGGAAAACAGTAAAGTCAAGGTAAAAATCAAAGCCCAAATTATTGTCGAATGAAAGTAAAACTTACATAAAAACGCTTAAAATCCAATGTAGATTAACATATATGCAAATTAGCCAAAAACCCCAAATTGCCGTAGAACCCTAATTTAGGAAAATCGAAATTAAAACTCACCCCGTCGGAATTAGAAGCAATTGATGGAGGAATAATGATCCTTGTGTGGAGAGGAACGTTTTTATATATGGGATGTAGGCTGAAGTCGCCGGAAACGGTGAAATCGCCGTTGAGGCCGAGAGAGACGACGGAGAAGAGAATCTCGTCGTCTGAGAAAAGAAAGGAAGAGGAAAAGAAAAATGACTGGACCAACCGGTCCAGTCCCCTTTTATAATAAATCAAACCGAATCGATTTTTCTGGTAAAAGACTAAAATAACCTTTTGATTTTAATGGAATTACAAAAAATATCAACATAAGTCTTCCAGTCAATATAAAAGTCAATGGTTTTATGGTCATTTTACGGTTAAAAGAATCGGTTCTTTCGGTTTGTTCGGTTCAAATCGTTCTGATTTAATCCAATTGAAACGGATTGATTTTATGTCACCCGCACCTACGTTTAAAGTCAATTTTAACCTTATATTTTTAAAGTATTTACAAAAATACCAACGCGTCAATTTTTAAACAAGATTTATTTTGGTAATTTTACTAAAACCGAACCTGTTCTTATTTTCTGAAGCAAATTAAATAATTTCTACTTGTCCAAAAATTATGAAATTTTTACAGTAAACCAAAAATATCATTTCCTACAAAATATTAAAAATTTAGGATTTTTCAAAGTCAGATTTAATTTATTTTAATTCCTGAGTTAATTTAGCTATCCAAAAATGGTTTAAAAATAACTAGATATTGCCAGAATTATTTTGAGCCATAATTTAACTTAGAAAATTATTTTATAACATGGGAACATCATTTTCAATCAGTTGGTATGTTTTTATAAAATTTTATGAAATTCACTCCATTATAAGTAATATTTAATGTACAATCAAGTTATAAAAATGACAATAACTTTAAAAACACCTAGTGAATTAAAGATAAGAATGCTTAGGACGAAACGACGTGTAGGATTAATTCGAGTAATTTTCTTTTAAGCGGTAGTATTTGCGAAACTAATAACGATATTTCAATAGGTGATTAATTGCGACGTCACGTTACACGAGCAGGACAACACGAGACGTAACGAAACTGTGAGTGTTACTTTCTTTTTAATTAAGTAATATATATTCGTACTTTACAATATATATATATATATATTACTATGCCGTAAGTTATTAATGTATCGATGTTTACAATCGGCATAGCTATATGATATACTTTAAAAACTGAAGAGAATTTTTAACGATTCCGAGTAACGTTCAGACGTTTTAATAACGACGAGGTTTAAAGCAAGTTGTTGCTTTATATATATATATATGCGAACCCAAAACTTTTTATTCGAGGTCGAGGGGGATTTTGTCGACTTCGTGGTGACCAATCCAAATTAGTACTTGGTCCTTATGCAGCCCCATGTTTACGGTCTGATCAGAGGGTACGGTATCATTAGTTTATCTAATGGAATTTATTATTACTTCCATGTTTACGGAAGTCGAGGTTATTAGGATATTATAACAGGCCGCCCCTATTGTAACTCCTAATGTTTTTCACTGAAAGGGTTCGATAAATATTTTCGAGGAAAATGAAAGTATACAGATGTTTTCGATGGACTTTTATGATGAATGTTTTTATGAGTATATTGTTTTTCCCAAATGATATTTTTAGAAGTACTTCGAAAAAACTTCACTAAGCGTAAGCTTACGTTTTTCGAAAAATTTATTTTCTCTTCAGGTTGATCAGTAGCGGCAGTAGCAGTTAGGCGGGCTCTTCGGCGATAGGATTCTCTTCCGCCAGTTTTTCCCAAGTATGAAAAAGGATTTTAATTTTTGGTGTATTTAATTTCGAAAGACTACTTTTGAATACTTAAGTTATGTAAAATAATATTATGTTTTACTAAATATTCATTATGTTCTAATTAAATTGATAATTTAAAAGTCAAGTCAAAGTAAGAAAAGTCGGCACCGCTTCGATCGGATCGAGGCGATCGGGGCGGGGCCCACAACCATGTTTATCTTCTGGCTTGTACTACGCTAGCATTAGTACAATTGAAGCAAATAATGTCATAAATCAAAAATTTATTGATGACCATAAAATAAACTAGAAGTTTACAGATTTTACTATTTGAAATGACCGGTTTTAATAGATGAATCTACTAGATGGTCACATGTGTGCTTATTATCATCTCGAAACGTCGCGTTTGCGAGATTGCTTGCTCAATTGATCAAATTAAGAGAACAATTTCCTAATCATACAATCAAGAGGATACGTCTTGATAATGTCGGTGAGTTTAGATCTCAAGCTTTTATCGACTATTTTATGTCGATTGGAATAACTATGGAAGAGCCAGTAGCTCATGTTCATATACAGAATGGTGTAGCAGAATCGTTGATTAAACGCCTCCAACTTATTTCTAGACCAATACTTATGAGAACAAAGCTCCCTGTTATAGTATGGGGACATGCTATTTTAGATGTAGCAACACTAATACGTATTAGGCCAACAAGTTATCATAAAGTCTCCCCTCTATAATTGGTTCATGGTCCGGAACCAAATATTTCCCATCTTTGAATTTTTGGATGTGCGGTTTATGTACCGATTGCACCACCACACCGCACGAAGATGGGTCCTTAAAGGAGAATTGGGGTATATGTTGGGTTTGAGTCCCCATCTATCATCTAGAACCTCAGACGGGAGATTTATTTATGGCACGATTTGCCAATTGTTACTTTGATGAGACAATTTTCCTACCAATAGGGGGAGAAAATAGAGAGTTGGATAAAGAGGTTGTATCGAAAAATTTATCAATGAATTATCTAGATCTTTGTACAAATCAAAGCGAACTGGTAGTTCAAAAGATAATTCATCTGCAAAATATTGTAAACCAACTGTTAGATGCCTTTTCTGACCCTAAGAAAGTAACTAAATCTCACATACCAGCCAAAAATGCTCCGATTCGATTTAAGGTCCCAGAAGGATAGGCAAACGAGAGTAAAAACTTTTGAAGCATGGTAGACCATTCGGTTCAAAAGATAAAAATCTTCGGAAGAGGAAAGGAGAAAATGATCAAGATGGTCAAGACATGGATGCGGGAACTCATGAAGAGTCCCAGGGTGCTTCAGAAGAGACCCTCAACATAACTAATCAAAATACCCCAAAAGAGGTTCATGTACCCGAAAGTGATAATAATGAGATCTTGATAAATTATGTTTATAGTGGAAAAATATGGAACCAAAATAATATCAACGTCGATGAAATATTTGTTTATAATGCAGCTGCTGACGTTGTAAATGAAAGCGAGGATCTTGAGCCAAAATCTATCAATGAATGTCGACAAAAACAAAAAAAAGATTGGCCTGATTGGAAAGATGCAATTCAAGCTAAAGTGACTTCACTTTCAAATCGTGAAGTATTTGGACCAGTATCCCAAACACCTAAAGGGATTAAGCTGGTAGGGTACAGATGGGTACTTATGCGAAAGTGAAATGAGAAAAACAAGGTTGTAAGATATAAAGCTCGACTCGTTGCACAAGATTTTTCCCAAAAACCTACCATTGATTATGAGGAAACTTATTCAGGAAACTTATTCCCTTGTGGTGGATGCAGTAATCTTTAGGTATATAGTTAATCTGGCAGTTCGTGAAAAGCTTGATATGTGTTTAATGGATGTTGTCACAACCTATTTATATGGCTCCCTTGACATTGAAATTTAGATGAAGATCCCTGACGAATTCAAGATGCCTGAAGCATGTAAAAACTTCTGGGAAAATTACTCGATTAGATTACAAAAATCTTTGTATGGTTAAAGCAATCGAGATGTATGTGGTATAATCGTCTCAATGAATATTTGTTGAAACAAGGATATACAAATGATCAAATTATTCCTGTCTATGTTGACGATATGAATATCGTAGGAACTTCAGAAGAATCCAAAAAGGCTGTGGATTGCTTGAAGAAAGAATTCGAAATGAAAGATTTGGGAAGAACAAAGTTTTTTCTCGGCTTGCAGATCGAGCATTTATCAAATGGTATATTTGTTCACCAGTCTACTTATACGTCAAAGGTATTAGAGCATTTCAATATGGACAAAGCACATCCATTGAGTACCTAATGGTTGTAAGGTCGCTTGACATAAAGAAAGATCTATTTCGTCCTCGTGAGAATGATGAAGAGCTATTTGGTCCTGAAGTACCATATCTAAGTGCTATAGGAGCTTTGATGTATCTAGCTAACAATACGCGACCTGATATATCTTTTGCTGTGAGTTTATTGTCAAGATTTAGCTCCTCTCCGACGCAAAGACATTGGAATGGGATTAAGCACTTACTCCGATATCTTCAAGGTACAATTGATATGGGCTTATTTTATTCATATAGTTATGTGTCACCTTTACTTGGCTATGCAGATGCAGGTTATTTATCAGATCCACATAAGGGTCGATCACAAATGAGTTACTTTTTCACATGTGGTGGAATGGCTATATCATGGCGTTCTACGAAACAATCTTTGGCAGCTACGTCTTCAAACCGCGCAGAAATAATTGCAATGCATGAAGCAAGTAGAGAATGTGTGTGGCTCAGGTCTTTAACCCAACATATCCAGAAGATGAGTGGTTTGCTCCTAAAAAAGAACTCCCCGATGATTTTATATGAAGATAATGCTGCGTGCATAGCACAGTTGAAAGGAGGATTCATCAAAGGAGACAGAACGAAGCATATGTCACCAAAATTCTTCTTTACTCATGATCTTCAAAAGAATGGTGAGATTGACGTACAACAAATTTGTTCGTATGATAATCTGACATATTTATTTATAAGTCTCTGCCAACTTCTACTTTTGAGATGTCGGTTCGCAGCATTGGAATGTGTCAACTTCAAGATGTTAAATGATGTCGTCATCAGGGGGAGTAACATGCGATCTGTACTCTTTTTTCTGACTTAGGTTTTGTCTAACAAGGTTTTCCTTTGCAGATTTTAATGAGGCAGACTCATGTATATATGTCAACATTGGTGTACTCTTTCTTCTATCAGGTTTTCTCCAGCAGAGTTTTACTGATGAAGTTTTAATGAGGCACGATTCTAAATAGACATCAATGGGGGAGTGTTATAACCACCTTATCTTTGACGAGTGGATGTCAATTACGACTCTTCTTAATCGAGTAGTGAGAGTTAATTAAAAATCTATCCTATTAGTTACTTAACAGTTAAATATTCTATAACCTATAAATAGACACCTGATATATTTTCATATTCAATAAGAAATACACTACTCTTCTCTCTATATATTCTTTGTTTACAACAGGTGACTATTTATGATGGTCCCTTTTATTAACTAAATAGTTAACAAAAAATATTCATTTCTACGTGAGTTTCTTTCATTTCGCTTCGATCCTCTGAGTTTCCTTTCTCTACAATAGTTATTGTGGTATATTTTGGTCATATTTGGTAAATGCAGATATATATTTTTGAAGTTCAAATGCACATATAGTATATGGGAGTTTCAAAGATGAATCAATGAAAACATAAGTGGTAATTTCTTTCTGAAATTTTCCCTATAAAATTATTCCTAACGAAAAGTGTAGACAATATAAAACTTTGAAAATGAGACTTGAGGGGGCCAATTATTGAAGTCATGATCAATCTCATAATTGTCAGTGGTTAGATGACCTCGTGGCTAACTTCTATTCCTGAATTTGGTAGATATTGAAGATGAAAATATTTTACATGTACAAATCCCATATATATAAATAGTCCGCAACTTTTAATAATAATAATAATAATAATAATAATAATAATAATAATAATAATAATAATAATATTGTGGTCCATATAATATATTATACTATCATGAGTCAGTAGACACAGTATTCTAGATGATCGCCAAATCATTTAGGTCCATTTCAATAAATATGTGCATCGATCTTACTTCAAATTAAGAACAGAATTTTTTTTTTTAAATAAATAAATAAATGACATTACTGAAACTTCAAACTTAAATACCCAGTAATCATTCAATAACTTGAACATAATTAATCGTGGATATAAAAACTCGAACTACCTGAAAAAACTTACTAGATCAGTCTAATTAATAGGAGTAATTTTCTGCCGTATACGATAAATTGTTTTTTTCCCTGGTGGTGCACGTTCAATCTTGCAGTTGGTGGATGATCACGTACACTCTTAGACATTAAATTTTTTATTATAATCTTTCCAGTATTTTCTAATTGTGTACTGCGCGTACAAAAAAAGAGTACCTGCTAGTTGGTTACAAATTTAAATTATTCCACCAGATAAAGGAAAAATATCAAAAATATAAGAATGAAGCTTGCTTACACACATATATACATATATCGATCCACCAATTTAATTTGAAATCAAAGTATGGTGGAGACGTGTAAGGAGTTCCATGAAAATGATATCACGGAGGAAAAAAATGATACTTTGACGACGTACGTGGAGCCTAATTTTCTCGTTCATTTCCTTTCAGCTTCCACATAATCTGTTATAACATATAATGGAGTATATATAATCTTATTCTTATATACGAATGTAAACCATGCATATTTCCATGCACGATGATCATTAAATGCATAAATACTCTTTTGCCCGTAAATTCTCTCTCTTCTTTCTCTCTCTTTCTACTATTCTCTCTAGGCGCATGATACGTTAGCTTCAGCTAACGTACGCCTTTTACAAATCGGAGGAAAATAGACGGAAATAGAGATTTAATAGCATCTGTTATGAGTATTTCAAAGGAAGCTAAAATACTGGGTGATGAATCTGGGTCGATTGTTCGATCTGGAACAGTGGGTGCCGGGTCGATTGTCGGATCTGGTGTTATGGGTTTTGACAGAGTTGATGCTTCAAGGCCGAATCAGGAAGAAACAGGGAAGCGTCCTTGGGTTGAGGTTCTCAAGGAGAATATAATGAAGAAGACGGGGGCTCAGTTGAAGTATGTGCCGCCGATAGTGCGCGATGGAAAGAGAGTTTTTGTGTTGGATCCGATTGCTGTTACGAGGGAAGAAGAAAAGTGGCAGAATGCTGTAGTGATGTCTATTTTGGGCGAGAGCCCTCCTCTTCATACTATGGAGAATTTTGTTAAGAATCGATGGTTGAAATTCGGGTATGTCTCTATTCATCAGCTTAAGAAACGTATTTTTCTGATTACATTTGCGGATGAGATGGGAAAATATAAAGCTCTGAGTAGTGGTCTGATTACTTTTAATAAGAAACCAATTCTACTGTTTCTACTGAGGGAATGGAAGGCTAACATGGACTTGAAACCAGAGGCACTGACTCACCTCTCTGTATGGATTCAATTGCCAAATTTGCTGATTCAATTTTGGTCTGAAGGAAGTTTGGGCAGTATAGGAAGTAGTTGTGGTTGACCGATAATGCTTGATCAATGTACTATCCACAAGACGAAATTAGCATATGCGAGTATTTTGGTGGAAATGGATGTGAGAGGAGAGTTTCCCCACTGAAGTCACCATTGATGATGGAAAGGGTGGCATATATAATAAGGAAATTGTGTATGAGTGGAAACCAACTATATGTGCACACTGTAAGCTCATAGGTCATGAAATTACTAAATGCAGATTTCTAAAGAGGCAGGAGAGGAAGGTAGTTGATGTTTCAGTGCCTGTGGTACCACCATAACTGAAAGAAAATGAGGAAGCTAGTGTTATAGTGGAGGCTGTTAGTGAGGCAGTTGTAGGGGAAGTGGCTCCGCTGGTAAGTGGAGGAGAAGTGGTTTCTATATAAGTAAAAGGAGGAGGTGAGACAGTGATGGATGAAAAACATGATGTAGCGAGTTCTTCTAGCCAAGAGGTGGAACAATCTGGTGGAAATCAAAATGTCTAGCAGAAACAGGGAGGTAGGAAAGGAAAGGCATCTCGAAGGCATGTGCCGAAGGAAGCAAGTGAAGGACCAATTGTTTCGTTTCAGCAAAAGCAAGATAATTGGAAAGTTTTGTCACAAGAGTCTATGCCTGCACGTAAATGTGATGAGGAGGGAAATGGGTTGAGGCCTAAGAGCCTACTCAAACCCATCAAAAAAGGATGAGAGTCGGAACATGGAACATAAGGGGCCTCAATGAGCCCTAAAAATAATCAGAATGCAAGCGTTTGATTGTGGGTGAGAAGTTACTACCTTGTGGCATTTTAGAAAATAAAGTGCAAGAAAATAATGTAGCTGGTGTGTGGAATGGGGTGCAATTACCTGGTTGGCAGCTGATTCACAATTCGAGTTTGTCTCGAGTTGGAAGGATTTGGGTAGTATATGATGGATATTCATTAGATGTTCAAGTATTAGATATGACAGACCAATGGGTGCATTGTTTGGTTAGGATGGTAGCTCATGAGTTTGTTTGGACCATTGTTTACGCCCATAATATGATGGACGATCGTCGATCACTATGGGAATTCCTAATACAGGATGGAGGATATATTTCACTACCTTGGTTACTTCAAGGTGATTTTAATATTGTCTTGAGGAGTAATGAGAAAAAAAGGAGGGACTGGTTTTGAAATGGCAGTTGCAATGGAGTTTGAGGAGGCCATAATGGCAGCAAACCTGGTGGAAATGCGTTATCAAGGTCTGGTATTCACATGGAATAACAGACAAGATGAAGAAGATCGAGTGTGGTGCAAATTAGACAGGTGTCTTGCAAGCTTGTCTTTCATGGATACTTATACTGGAGCTTTTTATGATGTGTTAAATGAAGGTGTATCCGATCACTCTCCGATTTTAACAACAGTAGACGTATTTAGAAATGGCAAGCCAAAGGCATTTCGGTTTTACAACATGTGGATGGAAGATTTTGAGTTTGATTGCATTGTAGAAGAGGCGTGGAGTGTTTCAATGGAAGGAACCCCGATATATAAGCTCTGGTTGAAGTTAAAAAATGTGAAGCAGAGATTAAAAGTTCTAAATAGAAATTCTTTTTTTGGTATTTCTACAAGGGTGAAGGAACTAAGGAAACTATTGGGGGAGCTTCAAGTACATCTCCAGGCTGATCCACATAATAGAGTCTTGCAGGAAGAGGAAAGAGTAGTGGGAGATCACTTCAAAAAGTTGTTGGTGCAAGAGAATGCATTTTACAAGCAAAAAGCTCACATTGATTGGCTCAATGATGGAGATGCAAACACTCAATTCTTCCACAATTCGGTTAAGCAGAGACGGACCAAAAATGCTATTACAAGACTGACGTTGAGCACTGGTGAAGTCACTACAGATCCAGGTGTGATTAGTTCAGCGATGGTGGATTTCTACACCAATTTGTTGGGGACTGAAATGGAGGGTAGGCAGAGGCTGGATTCTATTATGGTAGTGAATGGGGAAGTGTTATCCAGGGAAGATGCATCAGAGCTTTGTCAGGAGATCACTACAGAGGGAATAATGATGGTGTTAAATGGCATTGGGAACGACAAGGCGCCAAGTATTGATGGCTTCAATAGTTATTTTTTTAAAAGAAATTGGAGGGTTGTAGGAGAAGATGTCACACTTGTTGTTTTGCATTTTTTTCGGCATACTAGAATTGCTAAGCAATTTAGCTCTACTGTCTTGACTATAATTCCTAAGTGTGACAACCCTGCTGGACTAACAGACTATAGGCCAATAGCATGTTGATCAGTAGTGTATAAAATAATTACAAAGATTTTAACGACCGGATTGGGGAGAGTTTTGGGGAAAATTATAAGTCCATTACAATATACTTTTGTGAAAGGGAGGAGTATTTTCGATAATATATTAGTTGCTCATGAACTGGTTAGGGGCTATCATAAGGATGGAGAAGAATTGATGTGTGCATGTAAGATAGAGATTAAAAAAGCTTATGATTCAGTGTCATGTGATTTTGTTGAAGAAATGATGAATGCATTGGGTTTCCCTAACAAGTTTATTGGCTGGATCATGATGTGTGTTCAAACAGCTTCTTACTCCTTGATGATAAACGGTAGCTTGGAAGGTTATTTCCAAGGGAAAAAAGGGCTTCGACAAGGGGATCCTTTATCCCCCTTGTTATTTGTAATGGTGATGGAGTATCTATCAAGAATCTTGGTCAATCCCCCTGCATTTTTTCAATATCATAAGGGATGTGAATCACTTAAGCTCACACACTTATGTTTTGCAGATGACTTGTTTATTTTTTTTGGTGGTGACAAGAGTTCTATTGAATGGTTCAAGGGCAGATTGGAGCGGTTTCATTTAGTGAATGGTCTACAAGTGAATGATATGAAAAGTAGTATCTTTGTGAGCAATGGGGATGTAGAGAGTCGAACTGCTTTGATTTTGGCCAGTGGTTTCCGTGAAGGAGAGTTGCCAGTTCAATATCTCGGATTACCACTCATAACAGATAGATTGAAGAAAGAACATTGTTGTGCTTTAGTGGATAAAATTACAAAACGAATTTCTATTTGGGCAGTGAGATACTTATCATATGCAGGGAGGCTATTGCTTATTAAAGTTATTCTACGAAGCTTGCATGTGTTTTGGTGTTCAGTCTTCATACTCCCTAAGTCTGTATTGAAAATGGTTGATGCCAAATGTAGAAATTATTTGTGGTCAGGTGGGGAACGAAAAGGAATGGCAGCAGTAGCTTGGGAGGATGTTTATTTGCCAAAACGGGAGGGTGGTTTAGGACTCATGGAGTTAGAAAGTTGGAATAAGGCAACTATGGGTAAACAATTATGGCATATTCTAACTGCGAAAGATACGTTATGAGCAATATGGGTCAACAATACGAAGCTAAAACGATTATCTTTTTGGGGTGTCAAGAAGCCTCCTGACTGCAGTTCAGCGTGGGGAGCTATTTTAAAGCTTCGCAGCATGTTCAAAAAGTTTTATTATTATACACTAGGCAGGGAAAAAGATTTTAATTTTTGGTTTGACCCATGGATTGATGGGCAGGCACTGCTTGACAGATTTCCCAATATTTCTTTTCTTGATGCTGATGTAAAGAAGTCAGCAAGAGTAAAGGATCTATGGAGAGACAATGCATGGAAGTTACCTGATCCTATTACATATGACATCGCAGAGGCTTGGAGGAGGGTGTGTGAAGTGCCTATTTCTGAGATTGAATCGGACTCTATACGATGGAATGCAGATGCTTCAGGTATGTATTCTATTGCCTATGGATTTCATGTTATCAGGAAGAAGAAGAATGTTGTTTGCTGGTATAAGCTGGTTTTGGGCCTAGGAAATAGTCCTAAACATAGTTTTATGATGTGGTTGGCTGTCCAAAATAGACTGGCAGTGCGATCTAGGCTTTGTAGTTGGGGTATTTACGACACTAATGTTTGTCCTTTATGCAATGTTGGTGTGGAAACAATGGATCACTTGTTCTTTGAGTGTGCTATCTCACGCTTAGTATGGATGGATATGATGCCGCATTGCAATATTAATCGAATACCAGGAGGGTGGTGGAGGGAGGTGAAGTGGTTCGCTTAGAAAACTATGGGAAAGACCATTCTAGCGAAGGTGAGAAGATGGGCCTTGTTAGCTGGTGTGTATTACATATGGCAGGCTCGAAACAGAAAAGTATTTAGAAACGAAGCTGTAAATGGAAATAGAATGATACTGAATGTTAAGCATTTTGTAGCATTTTGCTTAGCATATAGAAAAGGCCATACTCATAGAGAGTTGTTAGAAAAGTGGGTATAATGTAAAGATGCAGCATGTTGCATCTTCATGTTAGTTTTGAGTTGTATATTTTTTGGTCAATAAATAAAAGCTTATTGCACCAAAAAAAAAATACTCTTTTGCCTATTCAAGTCGAACCAAAAAGTCTGGAGCAAGATAGATGAAGCAAGTATGACATGATTTTTAAAATATTTTTGAGAATTAGGCTGTGGTAGACAGTAGCAGAGTTAGAAAAAATACTTCGTGGATCAAAAGTTTATCGACTTATAACTAAAAAAGTTTTATGATGATTTTTTCTTGTATTTACACCTTTGAATTATCTCATTTTTCGTTAATTTAATCACAAATAAGTGTGATGCACGAGTCTCAAATCATAAATGATCTCTAAAAATTTAATTACATTATTTTTTTAGGATATATATTGAATTGTTTTAAAACTTTACTTAAAATTAGTTGGACTTAATGTGAACAATATACAGTTAGAGGACTAAAATATTTTCTTTCAAATCTTTATGGGGTCAATGACCCCATAATCCACCATGTGGCTCCGCTCGTGGTGGTAGAAACTTATTTTTCACAATGAGAAAACGTATACTTTCGTTCCTCACGTTTCATTTGTAACACTTCGTTTGACCTTCTCGTTTTTCCGTCAGCCTAAAAACCTCACGTCACTTACTTTTTATCCGACGTGCCAAATTTTGTGACACTGATGTGGCACCTAGTCAGCTAACAGAATAATATATTTGTGACACGTGTCCTCTGACTCAAGAATTTGACACTTCACTTACTTTTCATTAAACGTGTCAATTTTTTTGATGAATCAGATGGCACGTGTCATAAATATTTTAGTTTGTTAACTAACTAGGCGTGAACTGGCGCCATGAATGCCACATTGAAGAAGTTAACGACGGAAAAATATGTTTGGTCGCTAACGAAAAACGTGAGAAACTGAAAAAGTGTTACGAATGAAAAGAGAAAACAAAAGTATATGTTTTCTCTTTTCACAATAGATCACATACAAATATATGTACGAAAAAAGTAACAGTATTGTCTTGTCTGTATCCATCACCAAAATACGATTATATGAATAAGTACCTAACGTAATAAATTAACTACACCAAGGATGTGTATATTAGATCGAGTGCCCGCACAAAAGAAGCTGAATTTACGAGATACTTCCCTACCAAATACAATGACACACTTCTTATATACTAGTGTACTCAATTTATCCACGTACATATATTTTTTAATTAATTCCTATTACAATCTATTCATCCAAAATTTGTTTTTTTAAATCGAATTTATATAGAGAAAATTTCTAACCAATTAAACCAAGTTCTGTTTAGCATTAGGTATATATATATATATATATATATATTCAAGATAGTGACTTTAGAAAATATTATAGATTCACGAAGAAATTAGAGACAAATTAGTAATTAATATTTAATTCTATCATTGTTCATGTTGGAGTAATTATAGATGGTTGATAAAAAGGTGGTCATTAATTGTTCCTCATGTGAAGATTAAAACTGGGAGAAAATGAACCATTACGAGTTGTGACAAAAATAATGATTCACCTTACTTTTGTAAAAACAATATGATTATACCTGGCATATTGATGGCCGGCGGGTCCGTTCAATATATTGTGTAGAATTTGTTGAGGTGATATCAATGGTCTGGTTGGTATTGATCCATGATCAACGTGGAAAATAAATCTTGAACTGAACTTCATCGAGTCAGATTTTAATTCGATTCAGATTGATTTAGGGTTAATTTTGGTTCTAAAGCGGCCTCCAGTCAAGTCACTCCTCAAAGCCCAAATGCACAATGTCATGATTAAAGAGCTAAATGCGAAAGACTTTATGAATTTTGAGACCCCTTATAAAATTCCCTTAGCCCATCGAAATTGACAAACCAATCCAATCGATTTTGTGATGCATTGGGAACGCGACAGTCTCTCCAGCAATAAACGAACATTAACATTCAGATAAATTAAAACAAGCTATCATTTCGGGAAAAAAAAAACACAGAAGTTGATCCCCTTGGCGGAATATATTTCAGTAGGGGAATATATCTAGAAAATACTACATTTGTTTCACTTTAAATCTCAATATTTCGTACAAATTAGTAGAGAACATGTAAATTTGATCAGACTCTTATCGAAATCTGGAATGAAGAGGGACACGACGATTATAGCGACTACGCCTTCAAATTGGTCTGCAAAGCTCATCCACAAACGATGAACGAGAGTGTGATGTCGGATTATGCTTAAGTGTTGTTAAGTAAAGAGAATAGAATTTGTGTATATTGTGTATATTGTGAGTCTAGAGTTGTGAAAAACCGTAAGAAGGGTTTTTATATAGGCGTTGAGCTGTACCAATAAGATCTAGTAGCCCTCGAGTATTCTTAATTGGAATAGATTTCCTATTTTGTGTGAGGCGGTTCAGAGGCAGTCAATCAGTCTATGAACCGGGTCGTCATCCCGTTGGGCAGTGGTGACTGGCCGATCAGCTTTTGATCGAGAGTTCATATATGCCCTTTTCTATATCAATCGTGCAACAAAATTTATTTTTATCCACTTTAAAAGTTGTTTTATGAAATCGATATATATTATAATTTCAATAATTTAAAACTTGCATGAAAATAAATTGAACATATGACATAAATAAAGACAATACAAGACTAGGAGAGGGAAAGTTCTTAATACTTCCTCCGTTTTTTATTACACGTTTTTTTGATTTTTTTTTAGCATGGTATAACTAATAAGATATATTGAGGATATTTTTGTCAAAAATAATTCTTAAAGCTTTTACAAATAGAGTAAAACATCATATATATAACTTGACATATATTTTTTTTAAAAAAATATCCTCAATACACCTGATTAATTTCACTATTTCAAAAACAAAAAATCAAAACATCATATATTATGAGATGAAGAGAATCTTATTTATGTATATATTTCATGTACAAGGTGACCTATTGATAGGGTTAAAAAAGACATCAATTAATGATGTGATAGAAATGTAATTAGTACATTCATGAGAATTTATAAAATTAACTAGTGTTCGCGTGAGAGAAGTTATTGATCATTTGATAATTCTTTTATTTCATGAGTCTGATTTTTCGATTATAGGTAGAATTTGTTTAGGTCGTGAAAATAATTATGAGGAGATTGTTTGGTCGTATAAAATGCAAATAGAGAGTGATTTTGTGATAATTGATAAATGATATGACCAAGTTGTGTAGCTTACATATGAGTACTACTCTATTTATTTAACCTCGATGCTCTGTACAACGAAATACCGACTATCTTTTCCTTATTCATCACTCTCGATTGTCGCGCTTGTCTCAATATCGTGGAAAGCTTCCTCGTATACAATGTTTTCGTGTCAATTGTGATTGATGCTCGTTAGAAGATAGCTAAAAAAGAAGAAGTATGCTCATTTGGATTTACAAAGGAAAATAGGGAGTACATATGTCTTTTCCATCGTGCTCTTTTGAAACATCGAAAGCTTTCGTAGTATCTAACAATGTAGCTTGACCAAGCATTTTTCATTGATACTGAATATTTGGAGATGTATTCTCATGAATAATCTTTGTATGTCTTGAAGTAAAAGAGTGACACGGATTTGTGCTTCCACTATTCTTCTCTAGAACTAGCTTTGATGAGGAGTCAATGTTCTTGATTAAAGGCCACAACTGAGGTGGTTGAGAGGTTGTGATTGTCTGACCCATAAGTTATCCTCTTTTTGCATTTTGGCAATATTTGTTCATTCGACAACAAAACCTGCCAAATCAAGGAAAATAAAATCATTGAACATTAATTTCAAAAGGTAAAAATACTAAACTGTCGCAACGGTACTGGAGAATTACCTTTTTGACCTCCTTGTTTGGCGATCCTATTTTTTTATTGAAATCAGGTAGTGGCCTAGCCTTGAAGCAAAACTTGGATGCAGTCTTTTAAATTCGTACTCAGCTCTTTGCTACACATTTAATAATTTTTGCAATACATAATGATCAAAAATCAATTTTCTGAAACAAGTAAGGACTAATTATTGTGTTATCCTTATTTTATATGTAGGAAATTATGGTTCCAAGATGTTTACCTTGAGTGTTGCTTCCTCCT